>NW_026781206.1:0-1000 GCF_030144855.1 Hypanus sabinus | reverse complement strand
AAACAACACAAAACTACACTAGAGTACGTAAATCAACATACAAACTACATTAGATTACAGACCTGCACAGGACTATATAAAGTGCACAAAACAGTGCAGGGCAGTACAATAATTAATAAACAAGACAATAGGCACAGTAGAGGACAAATTTCAATATAATAATAAATGATGTAGATGTCAGTCCAGGCTCTGGGTATTGAGGAGTCTGATAGCTTGGGGGAAGAAACTGTTACACAGTCTGGTTGTGAGAGCCCGAATGCTTCGGAGCCTTTTCCCAGACGGCAGGAGGGAGAAGAGTTTGTACGAGGGGAGCGTGGGGTCCTTCGCATTGTTGTTAGCCTTGCTGGTGCAGCATGTGGTGTAAATGCCCGCAACGGCGGGAAGAGAGACCCCGGTCTCAAGACGCATCCGTCGGGTCCCAGCAAGTCTACGAAAGTCCCCGCGACGTGGAAAGCTGGCGTCGCACGCCTGCAGCCGGTTTGTCTATCAGCCAGACGGACCGGGGCAAAGGTTAACCATACCTCATCACCGGCGGGACGGACTGCTCGCCATTGTTCGCCCACCCGACCCCGTGACCCCCGTGACCCATGTCTTGCGCAACACTCAGCTCGTCAGGCTTGACAGCAAAGTTTAATTGGAGGTTTAATTTTCCTCTTAGCTCTTTTTTTCCTTCCACGATCCTGAAGAAAGCTTTTCGCACATTCAATGGGTGCGTTTGGTGTCAGAGAAGCGTATACAATACTTTACAGCCTCAAATTCTTCTCCTTTGCAGACATCCACCAAAACAGTGGAGTGCCCCGCAGAATGAATGGCAGTTAAATGTTAGAACCCCAGAGCACCCCCCCTCCACAGTTCACCCCTCCCACGCACAAGCAGGAACAAGACAACGACTCCCCCACCGGAAAAAAGCATCGGCCCCCCCCACCGAGCACTCGAGCGGGCAGCAAAGCGTCAGTAAAGACACAGACTCGCAGAACCCCAAAGACGACTCGTTCACCCG
>NW_026781205.1:0-1000 GCF_030144855.1 Hypanus sabinus | reverse complement strand
CTCTGAGACGTGAATATGCAGGGATTCGAGAGATATTGAACAGCTTGTGAAAGATATATAGTTTAAATCAATATTGTATTCAGCACAGACATCGTGTGAGAAGTACAAGGATAGGACACACACCGTGGATGGTGGGGAGTGTGGAGGGACAGAGGGACTTCGGTGTACAAGGATAGGACACACACGTTGAATGGTGGGGAGTGTCGAGGGACCTCGGTGTACAAGGGTAGGACACACACTGTGAATGGTGGGGAGTGTCGAGGGAGAGAGGGACCTCGGTGTACAAGGGTAGGACACACACTGTGAATGGTGGGGAGTGTCGAGGGAGAGAGGGACCTCGGTGTACGAGGGTAGGACACACACGTTGAATGGTGGGGAGTGTCGAGGGACAGAGGGACCTCGGTGTACGAGGGTAGAACACTCTGTGAATGGTGGGGAGTGTGGAGGGACAGAGGGACTTCGGTGTACAAGGATAGGACACACACGTTGAATGGTGGGGAGTGTCGAGGGACCTCGGTGTACAAGGGTAGGACACACACTGTGAATGGTGGGGAGTGTCGAGGGAGAGAGGGACCTCGGTGTACAAGGGTAGGACACACACTGTGAATGGTGGGGAGTGTCGAGGGAGAGAGGGACCTCGGTGTACGAGGGTAGGACACACACGTTGAATGGTGGGGAGTGTCGAGGGACAGAGGGACCTCGGTGTACGAGGGTAGAACACTCTGTGAATGGTGGGGAGTGTCGAGGGACAGAGGGACCTCGGTGTACGAGGGTAGAACACTCTGTGAATGGTGCGGAGTGTCGAGGGACAGAGGGACCTCGGTGTACGAGGGTAGAACACTCTGTGAATGGTGGGGAGTGTCGAGGGAGAGAGGGACCTCGGTGTACGAGGGTAGAACACTCTGTGAATGGTGGGGAGTGTGGAGGGACAGAGGGACCTCGGTGTACAAGGATAGGACACACACGTTGAATGGTGGGGAGTGTCGAGGGACAGGGGGAC
>NW_026781204.1:0-1000 GCF_030144855.1 Hypanus sabinus | reverse complement strand
CCCCTCCCAGTCCTAGCTCCACTCTCTCTCTTTCACTCACTCCATTGGTTCCCTCCAGATCTACCCCACCCACTCTTTCTCTCTCACTCACTCCTTTAGTCCCTTCCCAGTCCTGCTCCCATTCTCTCTCTCACTCACTCCTCTTTCCTCTCTCAGTCCTACCCCCCACTCTCTCACAGTCCGCTCCTGCCCTTCCTGTCCTACCCCCCTACCCCGCTACCCTCTTACCCCCCGCTCCTCTCAGCCCCTCCCAGTCCTGCCCCCACTATCTCTTTCACACACTCTTCTCGTCCACTCCCAGACCTAACATCCACTCTCTCTATCACACTCACTCCTCTCGTCCACTCCCACTCTCTCACTCAGTCACTCCTCTCCTCCACTCCCAGTCCTACCACCACTCTCTCTCCCTCACTCCTCTCGTTCACTTCCAGTCCTTCCCCCACTCTCTCTCTCTCACAGACTCCTCTCGTCCCCCCCCGTCTTACCCGCAGACTCTCTCTCACTCCTCTCGTCCCCTCCCAGTCCTACCCCCACTCTCTCTCTCAATCACTCCTCTGGTCCCCTCGCCGTCAACCCCCACACATCTCCCTCCCTCATTCCTCTAGATCCCCTCCCAATACTAACCACCTCTCTAACTCACTCCACATCCCTCCCGGTCCTAACTCCACTCTCTCTCTTCCACTCACTCCACCGGTACACTCCAGCCCTACCCCCACTCTTTTTCTCTCACTCACTCCTTTCGTCCCTTCCCAGTCCTACCCCCCACTGCATTTCTCTCACTCACTCCGCTCATCCCCTCCCAGTCCTACACACCCACTCTCTCTCACTCACTCCTCTCGTCCCCTCCCAGTTCTACACCCCAACTCTCTCTCACTCACTCCTCTCGTCCCCTCCCAGTTCTACACCCCAACTCTCTCTCACTCACTCCTCTCGTCCCCTCCCAGTTCTACACCCCAACTCTCTCTCACTCACTCCTCTCGTCCCCTCCCAGTTCTACACC
>NW_026781203.1:0-1000 GCF_030144855.1 Hypanus sabinus | reverse complement strand
AGTCCACCATCTTCACTCAGTGCAATACAACACTCACCAATTATCCGTCCACCATCTCCCTACGTGCAATACAACACTCACCAGTTATCAGTCCACCATCTCCCCTCCGTGCAATGCAACACTCACCAGTTATCAGTCCACAATCTCCCTCCGTGCGATACAACACTCACCAGTTATCAGTCCACCATCTCCCCTCCGTGCAATACAACACTCACCAGTTATCAGTCCACAATCTCCCTCCGTGCGATACAACACTCACCAGTTATCTGCCCATCATCTCGCCTCCGTGGAATACAACTCTCACCAGTTATCAGCCTACCGTCCTTCCCTCCATGCAATACCACACTCACCAGTTACCAGACCACCATCTCACCTCCGTGCAATACAACTCTCACCAGTTATCAGTCCACCATCTTCCCTCCGTGCAATAAAACACTCACCAGTTATCAGTCCAGCATCTCCCTCCGTGCAATACAACACTCACCAATTATCAGTCCACCATCTCCCCTCCATGCAATACAACACTCACTAGTTATCAGTCCACCATCTTCCCTCCGTGCAATACAACCCTCACCAGTTATCAGCCTACCGTCCTCCCTTCCATGGAATACAACACTCACCAGTTATCAGTCCACCATCTTCCTCCGTGCAATACAACACTCACCAATTATCAGCCCACCATTTTCCCTCCGTGCAATACAACACTCACCAGTTATCGGTCCACCATCTCCGTCCGTGCAATACAACACTCACCATTTACCATCCTACCGTCCTCCCCTCCGTGCAATACAACACTCACCAATTATCCGTCCACCATCTCCCTACGTGCAATACAACACTCACCAGTTATCAGTCCACCATCTCCCCTCCGTGCAATACAACACTCACCAGTTATCAGTCCACCATCTCCCCTCCGTGGAATGCAACACTCACCAGCTATCAGACCACCATCTCCCCTCTATGGAATACAACACTCACCAGTTATCAGTCCACCATCTTC
>NW_026781202.1:0-1000 GCF_030144855.1 Hypanus sabinus | reverse complement strand
AGAGAGAGAGAGAGAGAGATGAGAGAGAGAGAGAGGAGAGACAGACACACACACAGGCACAAGCTGTTGGAACTTCAGCTTGCACTTCTAAGGTTGGAGCTCTTCCACGCCCAGAAGATCGATTGATTATCGGCACGCAGTGCACAACGGATGTGTGACTGTCACTTCGTATCATCCATATGTGTGGATTTGCTGGAGTATCCTGTGGTATCACTTTTGTTGGCCCCTACCTGGAATCCGAGTGTTCTGTGGTAACCACTTGGAAACGATATTCCTGTCACTGTCACCTGGTGATATTTCTAAGTGGATTTCGGAACTAATCGACGGATAAGATCATCGGCGACTGTTATTTTGTTTACCCCAGCGTGGAATGTGTGTGGAATTCTTCGTAATTGCCTTCTCTCTACATGTTCGTGTGGATTTACAAATCTCTCCTCTCACTCACTTATTCCGTGGATTACTGAACATTTCCACTTTCCCATCTGGAGACTTTAAGCATTGTTTCCCAAGCTTGATAGTTTGGCAGCTATGTATACGCATAACACTGTTAACTTCTGTTTATTTCCTTTAATCTTTTATATTTGGAGTAGATACTATAAAGATAGTGTTTTTCACATCGAAACCAGACTCCATTAGTGACCTATTGCTGCTGGTACGTAACAATTGCAACAACCCAGCTGTCTGAGGCACAGTCCTTTAAAATAGGTGAAAATGACCCAAAAACGTTGAAAAGAGCGGGGAAGAAGGAGTTTAACCAACTTCGTCCGGAGCCCTGAACAATGTCACAACCACAGTGAGCTCATCGTCTTGTTCAGCCCGGAGAAAATCATGCAGGAAATTCATGCAGGTGTATAAGATGATGATGTCGTGTGGATAGCCAGAGGCTTTTTCCCAGGGCTGAAGCGGCTAACACGAGGGGGAATAGGTTTAAGCTGCTTGGAAGTAGGTACAGAGGAGATGTCAGAGCTAATTTTTCTTAAGCATACAGTGGTGTGTGTGG
>NW_026781200.1:0-1000 GCF_030144855.1 Hypanus sabinus | reverse complement strand
TTCATGTGTCTGTCTAAATGCCACTGAAATGTTGTTGTTGTATCTGTTTCCACCACCTCCCCTGACAGCACGTTCCAGTCACCGACCATTCTCAGTGGGGAAAAAAAATTACCTCCTCCATCTCCTTTAAACTTTCTCCTCTCACCTTATATTTACGCCCTGTAGTATTTGACATTCCCACACTGGGAACAAGGAGAGTGATTCCCCACAACCCCTGCTGGACAGTGGGGAGCAGCGGGTGTGCACTTGGCATCTGCTGACACACTCCGTCCCGACAGGGTGGGAGCAGAGTGAGAGAGCGAATAACTGGAGCAATTCCGCCACCCGCTGGCCGAACAGGGCACTGCACCTTCTCCAGCAGTCTCTCAGACTTGGAAAGGTGAGTCATGTTGAATTTTAGAATTATATTAAGAACAAAACTATAAATAGGGATAGGAAGGTCCGCTTAAGGATCAGTGTCTGTGTGGAGCCAAGGGAGATTGGCGAGTTCTGATTACGTGTCTGTGCTTAAAGTGAAGATGGGTGTGGAAGGTGGGGGGTTTATTGATTTTTCCAACATCAGCTTTTCCGTCCTACCTCATGTTCCACGCTTAGTAAACCTGTGGTTCGTTTTTGTTAATGTCCTGAATTCAGGACTCCGCCAATCCAGCTGATTAATGTCAGAAAGTTCAGATCATGCCCGTGCCGCGTTCAATGTGAGGATGAGGATGGTGAAGAGCCGGGAGATCGGTGCAGATTCACGGCGCAGCACCGCCACCTGCTGCTGGGATCCGGTACTGCAGGAACGGCGGCTCAAAATGCGGCGACTCTGCTGGAGCAAAGTCAATTTACTATCAAAGTGCGAACACGTCACGATGTACTACCTTGAAATTCATTTTCCTGTCGGCCTTTACCGCGAAATAAGTAAATACAATGGAATTTTGGGGAAAATACACGTAAACAAAAACAAGCAATCAAGAAGACAATTTCTGCAAATAGTCCTCGAATCATAGAGCACGAC
>NW_026781199.1:0-1000 GCF_030144855.1 Hypanus sabinus | reverse complement strand
CTACCACTCTCCGAGTAAAGAAGTTCCCCCTTGTGTTACCCCAAACTTTTGCCCCTTAACTCTCAACTCATTTCCTCCTGTTTGAATCTCCCCTGCTCTCAATGGAAAAAGCCTATCCACGTGCACCCTGTCTATCTCCCTCATAATTTTAGATACCTCGATCAATTTTCACCCTCAACCTTCAAAGCTCCAAAGAATAAAGACCTAACTTGTTCAACCTTTCTCTGTAACTCAGGTGCTGAAACCCAGGTAACATTCTAATAAATCTCCTCTGTACCCTCTCTGTTTTGTTGACATTTTTCCTATAATTCGGTGACCAGAACTGTACACAATACTCCAAATTTGGCCTCACCAATGCCCTGTACAATTTTAAAATTAGATCCCAACTCATATGCTCAATGCTCTGATTTATAAAGGCCAGCATACCAAAAGCTTTCTTCACCACCCTGTCCACATGAGATTCCACCTTCAGGGAACTATGCACCAAAACAACCCATGTTTGTCTGATCTCTCGTGATAGCGCACACCCTCTAATCCAGGCAGCATCCTGGTGAATCTCCTCTGTACCCTCTCTAATCCAGGCAGCATCCTGGTGAATCTGCTCTGCACCCTCTCTAATCCAGACAGCATCCTGGTGAATCTCCTCTGCACCCTCTCTAATCCAGGCAGCATCCTGGTGAATCTCCTCTGCACCCTCTCTAATCCAGACAGCATCCTGGTGAATCTCCTCTGCACCCTCTCTAATCCAGGCAGCATCCTGGTGAATCTCCTCTGCACCCTCTCTAATCCAGGCAGCATCCTGGTGTATCTCCTCTGCACCCTCTCTAATCCAGGCAGCGTCCTGGTGAATCTCCTCTGCACCCTCTCTAATCCAGGCAGCATCCTGGTGTATCTCCTCTGCACCCTCTCTAATCCAGGCAGCGTCCTGGTGAATCTCCTCTGCACCCTCTCTAATCCAGGCAGCAGCCTGATGAATCTTCGCGGGCACCCTCTCTAATCC
>NW_026781198.1:0-1000 GCF_030144855.1 Hypanus sabinus | reverse complement strand
GTGCTCGCACACCTTCCTCGCCACTCCGACATCCCCCAGTCACCAAGAAATTACACCCCTCCCTCTAATCTTTAGAAACATAGAAAAACTCCCCCACTATAGGAAACATCCTCTCCACATCCACTCTGTCTGTGTCCTCTGGTCCTAGACTTCCCCACTATAGGAAACATCCTCTCCACATCCAATCTATCTGTGTCCTTTGGTCCCAGACTGCCCCACTGAAGGAAACATCCTCTCCACATCCACTCTATCTGTGTCCTCTGGTCATAGACTCCCTCACTACAGGAAACATCCTCTCCACATCCACTCTATCAGTGTCCTCTGGTCCTAGACTCCCTCACTACAGGAAACATCCTCTCCACATCCACTCTATCTGTGTCCTCTGGTCCTAGACTCCCCCACTATAGGAAACATCCTCTCCACATCCACTCTATCTGTGTCCTCTGGTCCTAGACTCCCTCACTACAGGAAACATCCTCTCCACATCCACTCTATCAGTGTCCTCTGGTCCTAGACTCCCTCACTACAGGAAACATCCTCTCCACATCCACTCTATCTGTGTCCTCTGGTCCTAGACTCCCCCACTATAGGAAACATCCTCTCCACATCCACTCTATCTGTGTCCTCTGGTACTAGACTCCCCCACTACTGGAAACATCCTCTCCACATCCACTCTATCTGTGTCCTCTGGTCCTGGACTCCCCCCACTACAGGAAACATCCTCTCCACATCCACTCTATCTGTCTCCTCTGGTCCTAGACTCCCCGACTACAGGAAACATCCTCTCCGCATCCACTCTATCTGTGTCCTCTGGTCCTAGACTCCCCCACTACAGGAAATATCCTCTCCACATCCACTCTATCTGTGTCCTCTGGTCCTAGACTCCCCCACTATAGGAAACATAGAAACACAGAAAATAGGTGCAGGAGTAGGCCATTTGGCTCTTCGAGCCTGCACCGCCATTCAGTATGATCATGGCTGATCATCCAACTCAGAACCC
>NW_026781197.1:0-1000 GCF_030144855.1 Hypanus sabinus | reverse complement strand
TCTAATTCTTTCGCAACGCTTCAAAGTTAGCCTTTCTCCAATGGAAAATCTCAAAAATCTCAACACTGGGTCCATTCCAATCTTTCTCCGTAATAATATTGAAATTAATGGCATTGTGATCACTGGACCGAAGTGCTCCCCAGAACATATACCTCCGTCACCGGACTTATTTCATTCCCTAATAGAAGATCCAACACTGCCCCTTCTCTGATTGGTACTTCTATACATTGCTGCAAAAAACTCTATTCTGTACATACTTTACAAATCCAAATCATCAATCCCTTTTGCAGTATTGGCTTCCCAGTCTGTGTGCGGAAAATTCAAATCTTCCGCAATCACAACCGCGTGATTACTACAAACATCTGCTATCTCCTTACAGATTTGCTCCTCCAATTCTTGCTGTCCATTAGGTGGTCTACAACACATCTGTAATATATTAGACGAGCCCTCTAATCTATCCTGCCGGAGCACCGCTGTAACTTTTTCTCTGACAACCAACGCAACATCTCCCCCTCTTGTCCCTCCGATTCTATCACACCTGAAGCAACGAAATCCAGGAATATTTAGTTGCCAATCACACCCCTCCTGCAACAATGTTTCAATAATTGCTACAACATCATATTTCCAGGTATCAAACCACGCTCCAAACTCATCCACCTTTCTTACAATGTTTCGAGCATTAAAATAAATGCATTTAAGAAATTTTCCACCACTTCCTTTCTGTTTATCACCAGCAGGACAAATACATTTACAGCCTTCTTTTTCTCCCTGCTCCCATACGTCTGTTCCTACACTCTCGAGGCCCAGAGCGCACAAGGCTAAGATGAGAGGAGAAAGGGATTGAATTGCGGAGCCGAGAGATAACTTTTTTTTTACCCAGACGGTGGTCAGTCTATGGACTGAGCTGACAGTGGACGTGGTCGATACAGATGCAATAGAAACACGGACTCTTGAGATTATGGCACGTGACCCCTCCAGAATGACGTCATCATTGTGAACT
>NW_026781196.1:0-1000 GCF_030144855.1 Hypanus sabinus | reverse complement strand
TCCTCGTGCTTTCCACTCACCAATACCCAGCCTATAGGCGGACAAGTGTCAAATTGAGTGTGCCTCTCCAAGATTGTATGTGTGTGTGTGTGTGTGTGTGTGTGTGTGTGTGTGTGTGTGTGTGTGTGTGCGTGTGCGTGCGTGTGTGTGTGTGTGTTTGCGTGTGCGTGTGCGTGTGTGTGTGTGTGTGATCGGCTACAGTGCTGCGAGAACACCAAGGAAGGGGAGGAGAGAAGAGGCCAGGGGAACGGTGTGAAGATTGCAGATACTGAAGCAAGTGGTGTGGAACACACGATCTGCTTGTGCATACAGAGCTGTTGAGAAGCTCAGATCCTGGTGATAGATATCCAGTGGAAGGGCGAGGTGCAATACCAGGCGTCAACTCTCCCTTATATTCACCACAATAGCCTGTCACACAGAGGAGGAAGGAGGGTGCGGGGTCGATGTGGTTGGGGAGCGTTTAGCAAATGGAATGTATCCCGGATATGAGAGGGGCGTAGGGACCGTATAGTATGTGAGAGTGGTAGAGAGAGAGTGTCAAAGAGAGGCTGTACAACAAAAGAAAAGAGAGTCCAGCGCAGAAAGAGAGAGAGGGAGAGGGTGGTAGAAACATAGAGATTTGGATGTGGACTGAGTGTGTGTGTGGGGGCTGGAGTGAAGCAGGAAGACAGAGAGGGAGAGAGAGATAGAGAGAGTGAGAGACAGAGAGAGAGACAGAGATACAGAACAATAACCCATGGAATGTCCGAACAGACACAACCGGGCTCAGACACAAAGTGAAGCTCCACGATTCCGTCCCACCAATATCACACCCAGAGTTAGACACAGAGTGAAGATCACTCCACTCCGTCCAATCACAGAATCCCTGGGTCAGACACCGACCCTTCCGCTCTCTACCTCTCTGTTTGTTTGTCTGTTTTCTGTCTGTCTGTCTCTCTCTCTCTCTGTCTCTTCTCTCTCTCTCTCTCTCTCTCTCTCTCTCTCTCTCTCTCTGTCTCTC
>NW_026781195.1:0-1000 GCF_030144855.1 Hypanus sabinus | reverse complement strand
CAGGCTCCTGTACCTCCTCCCTGATGGTAGCAACGGGGAGAGGGCACGTCCTGGGTGACGGGGGTCCTTAGTGAAGGCCGATGACTTTCTGAGGCCCCGCTCCGTGAAGATGTCTTGGATACTGCAGAGGCTGGCGCCCCCTGGTGGTGCGGGCACATCGGCAGCTTGCTTCAGTCCTGTGCAGGGGCACAGACTGTGGTCTTCAATTTGGGGAGTCGAGGATTCGGTTGCAGAGGGAGGTACGGAGGCCCAGGTTCTGCAACGCCTTCAAAAATCTTTACCAGATTGGTTAAGACACAACCCAGCATGCACAAAGCCAGGCTGACTATCCTGAATCAGACAGCGTCTGTCCAAGTACTCAAATGTCTGCTGCATTGCCTCTCCCAACTCTGAGGTCCGGCTCACTGGCCTATAATCTCCTGGTTCATTTTTTAGAGCAGCTGAACAACACCGGCTGTCCTCTCGTCCTTTCCCGTCGCTGGGGATGATGCGAACACCTCTGCCGGGCCCCGGCACATTCCGCACCTGGCTCACACGGGGTCCGAAAGGAGCACCTTGTCAGGACCTGGGGGTTTCTGCGCCCCCGGATGGCAAAAACCTCCTCCTCCGTAATCAGCGCGGGGGTCCGTGAAGTGAAGTTGAAGCCGCTTCACCTCACTCTATGTCCGTCTTCTGAGCAAAAAAGAAAAGTATTTAAGACCTCCTCCATCTGTTTTGGCTCCAGGCATGGAGTACCATTCTGATCTTCCTCGGGCACCAGTTTCTCCTGCTTACAATCTTGTTTTGCTCTTAATATGTTTGTATTTCCACCCGGAGAGTGGTGGATCTGTGGAATGCTCTGCCTCAGGAGGCAGTGGGGGCCAATTCTCTGAGGTGCTTTCAAGAAAGAGTGAGATAGAGCTCTGAAAGAGAGCGGAGTCAAGGGATACGGGGAGAGGGCGGGAACGGGGTACTGGTTGTGGATGGTCGGCCATGATCACAGTGAATGGTGGCGCTGGCT
>NW_026781194.1:0-1000 GCF_030144855.1 Hypanus sabinus | reverse complement strand
GGATGGGGGAGTGGGATCCCACGGGAGTAAAGGAGTCGGGGGTGGGAGATCCCACAGGTGGACGGGGGACGGGGCAGAGAGATCCCACAGGAGGAAGGGGGATGTGGAAGGGAGATCCCACAGGAGTAAAGGGGACACGGGGGTCAGATCCCACAGGGGGATGGGGGACGGTGGAGAAGGGATCCCAGAGGGGGGAAGGGAAAGGCGGGAGGGTGAACCCACAGGGGGGAAGGGGGACGGGGGAGTAAGATCCCACAGGAGAATGGGGGACGGGGAAGAGTGATCCGACGGTAGGAAGGGGGATGTGGCAGAGAGATCCCACAGGGGGAAGGGGGACGGTGGAAAGGGATTCCAGAGGGGTGAAGGGGGACACAGGAGGGAGATCCCACAGGGGGAATGGGGAGGCAGGAGGGAGAACCCAGAGGGGGGAAGTGGGACGGGGGAGCAAGATCCCACAGGGGAAGGGGGAAAGTAGAGATGGATTCAACAGGGGTGATTGGGGACGGGGATCACAAAATGGGAAAGGGGGAAAGGGGGAAGGATATCTCACCGGGGGAAGGTGGACGGGGGAGGGGAATCCCACAGGGGTGAAGGGTGACGGGGCAGAGAGATCCCACAGGAGGAAGGGCGAAGGGGCAGAGAGATCCCACAGGAGGATGGGGAATGTGGCAGAGAGATCCTAGAGGAGGAAGGGGGAAGAGGGAGAGAGATCCCACAGGGGGAAGGGAGATGTGGGAGAGTGAGCCCACAGGGGGTAAGGTGGACGGGGGATGGAGAGTACGCAGGTGGGAAGGGGGAGAGAGATCCCACGGGAGGAAGGGGGACGAGGGAGAGAGATCCCACAGGGGGGAAGGTGGACGGGTGAGGGGGATACCACAGGAGGAAGGGGGACGGGGGAGAGGGATCCCACAGGAGGAAGGGGGACGGGGGAGGGAGATACCACAGGAGGAAGGGGGACGGGGGAGGGGGATCCCACAGGTGGACGGGGGACGGGGCAGAG
>NW_026781193.1:0-1000 GCF_030144855.1 Hypanus sabinus | reverse complement strand
CTAGACTTACCCATACCATCACATCATACACAACCGGAGTCAGACGCTGAGTGAAGCTCCCTCACCAACATTACATCACACAAGTTCCGGGTCAGACAAGGAGTGAAGCTCCCTCCGCGCTGTCCCAAATTTTTGGATAAGGAGTGAAGCTCCCACTCACAGTCATATAGCGCATTTCTGGATTCAGAGAGAGGGACTGAATGTCCCTCCACACTGTCCCGTCACACACTGTTGGGGTCAGACACAGAGTGCGTCTCCCTGCACGCCGTGCTAAAACACACTCCCGGGATGCAACACAGTGTGAAGATCCCTCCACACCGTCCCATTACACACTTTCCGGAGCAGACACAGAATGCAGTTCCCTCCACACCGTCCCATGGCAGACCCCTGTGATAAAACACGTGATGCTACGTCGACACTGTCCCATCACATACTTTCTGGTACAGACACAGAGTAAATTCCCTGTTCCCCATTCCTTCACACTCTCACCGTTCAGATATTGTTTAGTTCAACTGCCACTCCCGAGCTCAAAACCCGCACAATCGCACCACACACTACTCAAGTCAATAGCAGATCTAAACCCCTCCGTCCTCCACTCTCCCCTCTCAGCAATCCCCAGTTGTCTCCGCCATTCCAGTTCTCTGGAATTCTGTCCCGGATACTGTGAGTGCGCGTGACAGGATGTGGTTTATTCATCGTGCACGTGCTCCCAGTTTTAATCACCGACTCCATATCCCAGGCTGGGATCCGTCCCGCTGCAACGGGATGATAGACTCCCTCATCCGGAAACCACAGTCGGTAGCAACGTTACCGAGCGACAGGTTGTGCTGAGGAAGCAGGGAGTGCTGCAGAAGCGCTCAGAGATCAGAAGAATGGGAATATACGCGGCAGATTGAATACAGTGCCGGGAATCGAATGGGCATATTTTTTTTTATTTTAAAAAAGACATAAAATCGCACAATATTTTCAGAAGGGAGGGATGTTTTTAACCCAGGCAACC
>NW_026781192.1:0-1000 GCF_030144855.1 Hypanus sabinus | reverse complement strand
TGTTTACAGTACCAGTGACACAGGTTCGATTCCCATCACACGGTAGTGTCGTGGGTAGCACAATGTTTACAGTACCAGTGACCCGGGTTGAATTCCCAACACACGGTAGTGTAGTGGTTAGCACAATGTTTACAGTACCAGTGACCTGGGTTCCATTCCCATCACACGGTAGTGTAGTGGTTAGCACAATGTTTACAGTACCAGTGACCAGGGTTCCATTCCCATCACACAGAAGTGTAGTGGTTAGCACAGTGTTTACAGTACCAGTGACACAGGTTCGATTCCCATCACACGGTAGTGTAGTGGTTAGCACAATATTTACAGTACCAGCGACCCAGGTTCAATTCCCATCACACGGTAGTGTAGTGGTAGCACAACGTTTAAAGTACCAGCGACCCAGGTTCAATTCCCATCACACGGTAGTGTCGTGGTTAGCACAATGTTTACAGTACCAGTGACCCGGGTTGAATTCCCATCACACGGTAGTGTAGTGGATTGCACAATGTTTACCGTACCAGTGTCCCGTTTTCAATTCCCATCACACGGTAGTGTAGTGGTTAGCACAATGTTTACAGTACCAGTGACCTGGGTTCAATTCCCATCACAAGGCAGTGTAGTGGTTAGCACAATGTTTACAGTACCAGTGACCCGGGTTCGATTCCCATCACACTATAGTGTAGTGGTTAGCACAATGGTTACAGTACCAGTGACCCGGGTTCAATTCCCATCACACTGTTGTGTAGTGGTTAGCACAATGTTTATAGTACCAGTGACCCGGGTTCAATTCCCATCACACGGTAGTGTAGTGGTTAGCACAATGTTTACAGTACCTGTGACCCGGGTTCGATTCCCATCACACAGTAGTGTAGTGGTTAGCACAATGTTTACAGTACCAGTGACCCGGTTTCGATTCCCATCACACGGTAGTGTAGTGGGTAGCACAATGTTTACAGTACCAGTGACCCGGGTTCGATTCCCATCACATGGTAGTGTAGTGGTT
>NW_026781191.1:0-1000 GCF_030144855.1 Hypanus sabinus | reverse complement strand
GGCATTGTGTACGCGGAATGGGGGGAGATGGACATTGTGTACGCGGAATGGAGGGAGATGGACATTGTGTACGCGGAATGGAGGGAGATGGACATTGTGCACGGGGAACGGAGGGAGATGGACATTGTGTACGGGGAACGGAGGGAGATGGACATTGTGTACGGGGAACGGGGGGAGATGGGCATTGTCTACTGGGAACGGAGGGAGATGGACATTGTCTACAGGGAACGGAGGGAGATGGATATTGTGTATGGGGAACGGAGGGAGATGGACAATGTGTATCGGGAATGGAGGGAAATGGACATTGTGTACGGGGAACGGAGGGAGATGGGCATTGTGTACGGGGAACGGAGGGAGATGGGCATTGTGTACGCGGAATGGGGGGAGATGGACATTGTGTACGCGGAATGGAGGGAGATGCACATTGTGTACGCGGAATGGAGGGAGATGGACATTGTGTACGGGGAACGGAGGGAGATGGGCATTGTGTACGCGGAATGGGGGAGATGGACATTGTGCACGGGGAATGGAGGGAGATGGGCATTGTGTACGCGGAATGGGGGGAGATGGACATTGTGTACGGGGAACGGAGGGAGATGGGCATTGTGTACGCGGAATGGGGGGAGATGGACATTGTGTACGCGGAATGGAGGGAAATGGACATTGTGTACGGGGAACGGAGGGAGATGGGCATTGTGTACGGGGAACGGAGGGAGATGGGCATTGTGTACGCGGAATGGGGGGAGATGGACATTGTGCACGGGGAACGGAGGGAGATGGACATTGTGTACGGGGAACGGAGGGAGATGGACATTGTGTACGGGGAACGGGGGGAGATGGGCATTGTCTACTGGGAACGGAGGGAGATGGACATTGTCTACAGGGAACGGAGGGAGATGGATATCGTCACCTAAACTCCTGTTCACACTCGCCAGTGCCCAGCTTGCCTGCAAAACTGTTGTTACACTCAACGGAACAGACTCCACAAGTTCTCCACTCC
>NW_026781190.1:0-1000 GCF_030144855.1 Hypanus sabinus | reverse complement strand
GTAAGAAGTGTGGGGGGGGGGGGAGGGATGAGGTAGGGAGCTGGGAAGTGATAGGCTGGAGGGAAATGGGCTAGGGGGAAGGTGGAGAATTATGGAAATAAAAGAGAAAGAAAGGTAGGGCTGGGGGGCAGATTATAGTGAGGGGGGAAAGAGAGAGAGAAAGAGAAGCAGACTGAAATTATAGATAGGGATGGGGGTAAAGGGGGGGGCAGGGGTATCAACGGAGGTCTGTGAGTTGGATGTTCATGCTGGCAGGTAGGGGGCTACCCAGGCGGGAGATAAGGTATTGCTCCATCGACCTGCGTGTGGCCTCATCTTGACGGTCGAGGAGGCCACGGACAGACACGTCGGAGTGGGGGTGGTCTGTGAAATTGAAGTGTGTGGCCGCGGGGAGATCCCGCCACTGCTGGAGGACCGAGCGCCGGTGTTCGGCGAAACGGTCTCCCCAGTAGGTCGGTGGAGCAATACCTTATCTCCCGCCTGGGTAGCCCCCTACCTGCCAGCATGCACATCCAACTCACAGACCTTCCTTGTTACCCCTGTGCCCCACCTTACCCCCATCCCTATCTATTATTTCAGTCTGGTTCTCTTTCTCTCTCTCTTTCCCCCCCCCCCTCACTATAATCTCCCCCCCCCCAGCCCTACCTTTCTCTCTCTTTTATTCCCCATAATTCTCCACCGTCCCCCCCCCCAACCCACTTCCCTCCAGCCTATCACTTCCCAGCTCCCTACCTCATCCCTCCCCCCACTTCTTATCCCCCCCTCCACCAGCCCAGGTTACTTCACTCCTGATGAAGGGTCTCGGCCCGAAACGTCGTCACCACCTCCTCCCGTAGGTGCTGTCTGGCCCGCTGAGTTCTGCCGACATTTCGTGTTTTTTTAATTTATTTCCCAGCATCCGCAGATTCACTCGTGTTGCCCAGAAGAACCACTCGTGTTGATAACACACACACACACTCACACACAGGCACACACACACACACTCACACACACAGACACA
>NW_026781189.1:0-1000 GCF_030144855.1 Hypanus sabinus | reverse complement strand
TGACAGATACAGGGGGCGGTAAGGAATAAAGGCTGCAATAGAAAGTGTGTAGCGGACGAGTGGGCTGAAGAGGTAGGAGGTGAACAAGAAGAGTGGGGAGATGGGACAGAGATGGAGTGTTGGAGGTGGGGAAAATTGTAAGGAGGAGGGTTCATGATGTGTACAGAGACCGGGAGAGTATGTTGATATGCTGCAGATCACAGCTTAGGGGGTAGGGGAGACAGGGAGTGGGAAAGGAAGTGGCTGAGCGAGGGGAAGGATAAAGAAGTGGCTGTCAGCAACTGGGAGCAGTGCAAAAGACAGGAGTGAGTAACAGGGAGAGGTTATGGAGAGGGTGTGGTTCAGACAGGAGGAGGTGTAGGGTGAGTAACAGGGACGGGAGCTGGGGAGGGTGTGGGTCAGACAGGAGGAGGTGTAGGGTGTTAGGGAGGGGTGGTATGGAGGGTGTGGGTCAGACAAGAGAACGTGTAGGGTGTCAGGGAGGGATGCTGGGGAGGGTGTGGGTCAGACAGGAGGAGGTGTAGGGTGTTAGGGAGGGGTACTGTCGAGGCTGTGGGTCAGACAGGAGGAGGAGTAGGATGAGTAACAGGGAGGGGTACTGGGGAGGGTGTGGTTCAGACAGGAGGATGTGTAGGGTGTTAGGGAGGGGTGCTGGGGAGGGTGTGGGTCAGACAGGAGGAGGTGTAGGGTATTAGGGAGGGGTACTGGGAAGGGTGTGGGTCAGACAGGAGGATGTGTAGGGTGTTAGGGAGGGGTGCTGGGGAGGGTGTGGGTCAGACAGGAGGAGGTGTAGGGTGTTAGGGAGGGGTACTGGGAAGGGTGTGGGTCAGACAAGAGGAGGTGTAGGGTATTAGGGAGCGGTGCTGGGGAGGTTGTGGGTCAGACAGGAGCAGGTGTAGGGAGTTAGGGAGGGGTGCAGGGGAGGGTGGGGGTCAGACAGGAGGAGGTGTAGGGTGTTGGACAGGCATACTGTGGAGGGTGTGGGTCAGACAGGGGGAGG
>NW_026781188.1:0-1000 GCF_030144855.1 Hypanus sabinus | reverse complement strand
CTCAAGAATGCTTACACTCTCAAGGAGAACATCTCTATACCCGAAAGCAAATTCTACCCCAACTACTTAAACTGTGTCCTCGTGTGGCAACCATTTCAGCATTGGGGGAAACAAGCCTTTGACTATTTATACGATTAATGCCTCTCATCAAATTTTCCACCTCTGTCAGGTCACCTCTCATCCTCCTTAGATCCAAGGAGAAAATCTCAACGTATTATCATAAGGCATGCTCCACACTCGAGGAAACGTCCCTGTATATCTTCTCTGCACTCTTTCTATGGCTTCCGTATCCTTTCCGTTGTGTGGAGACGGAAGAGAGTTCAGTACTCCAAGTGGGATCTAGTCAGGGTCATATATAGCTGTAACATTATCTCTCCGCTCGATATCGAATCTCAGAATTGATGAAGGCAAATACACCGGACGCCTCTCACAACCAGAGAGTCAACATGCGCAGATGCTATGAGCGTCCTCTGGACTCGGACCCCAAGATGTCCCTGATCCTCCACAGTACCAAGCTTCTTACCATTAATACTATATTCTGCCATGTCACCGACCTACCAAAATAGACTAGACCACTTTTCATGGACCTGGGAAAAACTCTTTCTGCTTCTTCACAAACCAGTTCTGCATCCAATCAATATCCCGCTATAACGTGTGACAGCCCTCTACTCTACCCACAAAAACTCCAACCTTTGTGCCATCATCACAATTACTAAGCCATCCGTCCACTTCCTTATCCAGGTCAATTAAAAATAAAAAATAAAAACACGAACAGTAAGGTTCCCAGATCAGATCCCTGAGGCACCACACTGGTCACCGACCTACATGCAGAAAATGACACGACCACACCCACTGTTTGTCTTCTGTGGGCAAACCATTTCTGGATCCACAAGGCTAGTGTAGCCTTGTATTCCATGCGTCTTTACTTCCTCAATAAGCCATGCATAGGGTACCTTAACAAATGCCTTGCTGAAATCAATGTACACTACATCTACTGCCC
>NW_026781187.1:0-1000 GCF_030144855.1 Hypanus sabinus | reverse complement strand
CGTGCCTGGCAGATAATTCCACCATTGAAGAATGGTCGTAGTCGGTGACCACAACAGAACTTCGGAAGACAACGGGAAGATCGACGGCACCACCTCTAACCTCTCGCACTCTCTCTCCAATGTTACTCAACTAAATACCATGAACTGAACTGAACCGTCTTCATCACATTGTAATACTGTACCCATTTACCCCTAAGTTTGAAAGATCCTTGTTTTGTAATATATATAATTGCTAACCTGTTTGATCTATTTGCATTGATATTACTGTATTGCTTAGTTACTCATAAACACTATTAGTTTATAGTAATACCAGACTTCAAAGTGTTTTCCATTTCTGCTGGTTCTTTAACCCGGTCACGGGGTACGTGACACTCGTTAGAAAGAGCTTATCTACCTGTATAACTGGTCAAAATTACTAATTTAAATGTATCCCCTGTGATTAAGCAGTCATTCCAAATTTGGTTCCAGTTTCGTAACGTTTCCAATTTTAAAGTTCAATTTTTCGAAATTATTATTTAAACCTTCATTACGTGATACTACCTTTCTTCTTTGGAGGAATAAAGGAGTTTATTCCTGAACACAAAAGTACAACTGCAGATGCTGTGGATCAAAGAATACGTAAACAACGCTGGAAGAACTCAGCAGGACAGGGAGCATCCGTGAGAAAAGAGTAGCCAACTTTGACAAAGGAGAGACTGTCCAAAAAGTTTCCTGATGTTCATAGTCAGTGTGATAGATGTAAACCCAAATTGATACCAATGTTTTGGTCGTGTTCTGTATTGAAACCTTTTGGGAAATCTATTTTTCTCTGCAAGTTCGAAAGGTTTAAAAACTAATTTACAACCTAATAAATTGACAGATTGTTGGTGTAATCCCTCAATATATTCATGGTATGTTTCTATCAGACAACATGTAAGTGCATCCGTTACATTATTGGCCAGAAGGGCTATTTTATTGAAATCGAAAAATGCTTCTGCTCCGACTTTGACACAATGCTTCT
>NW_026781186.1:465000-543337 GCF_030144855.1 Hypanus sabinus | reverse complement strand
CCTGGCAACATCCTTTTAAGCATTCTCTGCACGCGTTCAACCTTATTAATATCCTTCTTGTAATTCGGTGACCAAAACTGCACACAGTACTCCAAATTTGGTCTCACAAATGTCTTATACAACCTCATAATTACATTCCAAATCTGACACTCATTAATTTGATTTATAAAGGCCAATATTCCACATGCTCTCTTGACAACCCTATCTACTTGTGGCGCCACTTTTAGGGAATTATGTATCTGTATTCTCAGATTCGACTGTTCTACTGCACTCCTCTCTGTCCTACCACTTAACTAGTATGTTCTACCTCGGTTTGATCTTCCGAAGTGCAATACCTCACACTTGTCCGCATTAAACTCCATCTGCCACTTTTCTGTCCATTCCTCCAACTGGTCCAAGTCCCTCTGCAAGCTTTGAAAACATTCCTCAATGTCCACTACACCTCCAGTCTTTGTATCATCGGCAAATTTGCTGATCCAATTTCCCACATTGTTTTCCAGATCATTGATATAGATGACAAATAACAATGGACCCAGCACTGATTCCTGTGGCACACCACTAGTCACAAGCCTCCACTCAGAGTAGCAATCCTCCACTACCACTCTCTGGTTTCTTCCATTGAGCCAATGTCTAATTTACTACCTCTCCATTTATACCTAGCGACTCAATCTTCATAACTAATCTCCCATGCCCCACCTTGTCAAAGGCCTGACTGGTACACGTATACAACATCCAATGCCTTCCCTTCATCCACTTTTTTGCTAACTTCCTCGAAAAACTCTAATAGACTGGTTAAACATGATCTACCACGCACAACGCCATGCTGACTGTTGCTATTAAGTCTCTGTCTAATCAAATAATTGTAGATCCTATCCCTTAGTACTTTTTCCAATAATTTACCTACTACCGATGTCAAACATACCAGCCTATATCTTCCCGGCTTTCTTTTTGAGCCTTTTTTAAACAGCGGAACTAGATGAGCTATCCTCCAATCATCCGGCAACTGACACGTGGATATCGGCATTTTAAATATTTATGCGAGGGCCCCTGAAATTTCAACACTCGTCTCCGTCAAGGTCCGAGGGAATACCTTGTCAGGTCCTGGGGATTTATCTACTCTGATTTGCCACAAGTCAGCAAGCACATCCTCCTCTTTAATCTGTATAAGTTCCATGAACTCCCTACTGGTTTGCATTGCTTCCATAGAATCCATAAAAGTTTCCTTAGTAAATACAGATGCAAAAAACCCACATAATATCTCTCCCATTTCTTTTGGTTCCGTACATAGCCGACCACTCTGATCTTCAAGAGGATTAATTTTCTCCCTGACTATTCTTTTGCTCTTAACATACCTGCAGAAGCTCTTAGGGTTATCCTTCAGCCTGACTGCCAAAGCAACCTCATGTCTTTTTTTTTTTTTGCCCTCTTGATTTCTTTCTTAAGTATTTTCGTACTCTCTTATACTCCTCAAGCATCTTGTTTCCTCCTTATCACCTATATATTTTATGCATCTCTCTCTCTTCTAATTCTTATCAGAGTTCCAATATCCCTCGAGAACCAAGGTTCCTTATTCTTATTCGTTTTGCCTTTAACCATAGAAACAATGGCCGCTAGGACGATGGTCGCTGTATATGGCGTTCTTCCTTTTCAACCTAGGCGCGCTACGTCCCGCGCCTGCGCAGTACAGCCTCTTTTTCCCGATCAGTTAAAGAAAAGGAAAACGACCTCCCTTCCGCGTTGCTTTCACTCCCAGACCCTTACTAAGATTGAAAAAGTACGATGTACAAAATGAAATGCACACCCTTAATCTGAACCAGAGAGTGAGATCATAAGAACCTCACCCCCATACTCAGACTGTACCAGGGACTGATATCTACGAAATGAACCCCACATTCCTACAGTGCACCGGAGACCGGTGGGTGCCGAATGAGCCACCCCTCGCACACTGTGCCCTCGACCAGCAGTTGGAGAATGAAGCACACGCTCTCGTATTATCCGACTGAATGTCTCCCGATTGTTGATTGTCCCTCCTCTGCTGTCGCTCTCTCTCTCTCACTAATTCTGCATTTCAGGTGAACTGAATATCAACGCTCTCTTCATTTTCACCTTGAAACGTATTGCATGATTCATCCTTTGCTATCCGGCAGATTCTGCTATTGCTCTCTGTTAACTCAATTTACTGTTTTTTGTGTCATTCTGCTACGAATATCTTTTGTATCGGCAACTTTGCACTGCGGCTGTTTTAATGACACTATTGTTTCTCCTCTCCCGTCATCATCGCGTTGACTCAACCAATCAGTACTTTGTTTAACGCGGTCGGAGTGGGACGGGAAAGCATGGACAGGATGATCGGCAGATAATTTAACACATACACTCGCGTTTATTTGCCTGCACCTGTGTGTGTGTGTGTGTGTGTGTGTGTGTGTGTGTGTGTGTGTGTGTGTGTGTGTGTGTGTCTGTGTCTGTGTGTGTGTTTTAAATGGTTTTTAACATGGTTTTATGTGATGATGTGGCCTTATTTGGCAGTCCTGCGTGCATTTCTGCAGGGCATTGCCTAAGTAATACAAAGGTCGCGGGCATTTTTATGTTAAACCATGACATGAAATCGCAATGCAATCTGTACATGGCAGAAAATACTCTATTAAATCATGCCGCTATTTACACCAGAGACAAACGTGTTGATGGGTGTGCTCGTAAATCACAGGGCAGAGAATGGGAGTCTGATCAGCCCAATATATTCCGATAGCTAATTGAACGGCACAGTATTTCAGCATCGAACTGATCCCCAGGTGGATTAAACAGCGGACTTGTCGGCAGCACCGTTTTAAAACCCACAGCACGCATAGGAAATGTTATACATATATATTACGTATACGTACACTGTACGTACATACATACACAAACACACAAACACATGCACGCAGATACACACATCCACACACAGACAGACACATACACAAACCCACACACACACTCATCACACTCACAAACACAATCATGCACACATACAGATATATACAAACCAACATTCCCACACATACTGTGTATATGCACACTCACACACACAAACACGTAGAAACATACATACACAATCATGTCATCTACACGCACACTCTTACACATACAGCCAGACAGACAGACATACATACAAATTTACACATACACACACACACACACACACACACACACACACACACACACACACACACACACACACACACACACACACACACACACACACACACACACACACACACACACACACACACGCACACAGATACTACCGATGTGGAGAAGATAATTTAAGATGTAGGATACCCTGGACAGATCTGAAGATGAAGGATGAAGGAATCGGAAATAAACATTATACCGGGAAGCTGAACAAAATGACGTAAACATCGATGCCGTCCAGGGCTGACAGAGAACTGCACAGGGTGTCTGTGTGCACAAAGGGTATGTTTTATATTTGGTGGCACGTAGTGGAGCGGGTTGGGATGCATTTGGTGCCTGTGCGGCCGAAGTGCAGCTGCTGAATTTAAAAAAAAGAATGACATTAACTGAAAGTTTGCAGGAGGAGACTGAGAGAGTATTCATATGTCCCCGGATGCAGAGCACACTGATCTATTTGCAGATGAAACAGCAGGCGTGACAGTGAAAATTGCCGGAAATGCTGGACACATCGATTCCGGATTGCTTGTTGAAAGAGAGACACAGAGTAAGTTTGAGTTCGGAAAACCGGAACAGTCGTGACCGCTGCCGATACAACTGTGGAACGGTGTGAATACAGCCGCTCATTGCTCACTCACTGGTCTCATTGCCCGTTTCGGTCGCATTACACAGAGGGATCTGACTGAGGTAATACCAATGACATTGACGTGATCATGTTACATGCCCACAGCATGTGCACCTGAGACGCTACCGGTGATGTAATTAATTTGTTCAATAACAATGGGAGAGTTTGGGACCTTGTCACTGGAGATCGATCCCCTGTATAAATCAGAGCCTGTTGCAGTTCGTCAGTCCAGAATGTCTTGCGAGCTGTGGAATTCAGAGCAAAAGCGTTCACTGTGTCACTCAGATGGGGTATCCAGTAATCTGGCGGATAGAAGACATTTACTACCCGGTTATTTCAGCCGCTGGAATTCCCGGTAAGCCACTGACACACCAGCAAACGGCAGAAACTGAGAGTTAATTCTGATGTCCTGAAGCGATTCGCTGGGTAATTCTTTCCACAGCGGAAGGCGCTGATAATGTTAATCGCATTGCTTTCGTAGCGGGAGGCGTTGCGTATTGAAGCCTAGATGCTGCCTTTTCGCTGCCTCGATGTCATGAGGTAATTGTGAATTGAAATGTCTGTAAGGAGGAGACCGGGCTCTATTGCTTCTGAGGGAACCAGTTGTCTTTCTTTCTGTCCACAGGAATTGCATGACTGGGTGAGCAGAGGGAACTGCAGATGTGGATTTCATTTCATTCCTGTGCTGGTCAGAGCCAGTTATGCTGATAATGAATGCACATCCCGTACTGCGGCCGAGAAAGTATTTAAGCAGCTGTCCTCTCGCCGGTTTGAGAATGCACCCAGAATTAAACCATTTACAAAACTCTTGGCAAATCTTGGCAACTCAGTTACGCGGAGAATGCACATTGTCAGTTGCTTCATATAAACTGGGTCCAGTATTCACCCTTCGAGGCAGAAACAAAAACACAAGACCTAATTTGATTCTATCACACTGCGGCTCTATTCCACTTACTAGTGAGGGATTTCTCTGTTCTCTACACTCTCTGTTTCAGTAAACCTAGTGGCGATTGTGATCCTGTCCCGAGGAAAGTGCGGTCTCTCCAAATGTGTCACTCGCTACCTGCTGGGAATGGCAGCGGCCGATCTCCTCGTCGTTGTCTCTGACCCTCTGCTGAAGTGGACGGTTTTGATATATTTTAGATTTTCTTTCCTCTATTGGACACCCGTTTGCAGGGGAGTTCGTTGCCTGCTTTTAGCCAGCACCGGGGTCTCTGTCTGGCTGACAGTCGCGTTCACCTGTGACAGATTTGTGGCCATTTGTTGTGAAACGCTAAAAACAAAATATTGCACCGAAAGAACTGCGGGTGTGGTTATCGGGGCAGTGAGTGTTCTGAGCTGTTTGGAATGTATCCCTTTTTACTTTACATTAGAGCCTTCGGAGATAATTAACGGAGTTTTCTATGGCTGTTTTACCAAAGAGAGTTTTTATACGTCCCCCTCGTGGGCCGCATTTGAGACGATTCATCGCATTTTCATGCCGGGTCTCCCGTTTGTTCTGATTTTATTGTTCAATGCTCTGACAGTGAGACGGATCTTTTCCGCCAATAGAGTCCGGATGGGGCTCCGGGTCCGCAGCAACGGAAAGATTGACAAGGACCCGGAGATGGAGAACCGAAGGAAATCGGTCGTTTTACTGTTCAGCATAACCGGTAGTTTTATATTTCTGTGGTTGACACGACTGGTTTTCGATATCTATCGATGGATTGCAAACATCAATCGTTACACGGATTCGATTTATATCATAGAATCCACGGCGACGATGCTGCAGATCCTCAGTTCCAGCACCAACACATGTATTTACGCCGTGACTCAGAGCAAGTTCAGAGAGGAGCTGAAAAACGCGGTGAAATACCCGCTGAAACTGTTAAACACATTCGTTAAATCATAGAGCGACCAGCTTATTTCTGCAGTAGAATTAAGCCAAGGGCCATGTTTCCTCCATAAGCTATCCACTTGCCTATATATACTGCCGATATATATACACGGCTGACAACCGAGCGATTGATATAGTGGTAATATATTTTCCTCGCTGTCTACCACGTACAGATAAAAATTGTCCTTCCTCAGATTCCTCTCAAATAGGTAATTCACCCAGACCTTGTACAACACTTGAACAACCAGGGACGGTCCAGTAAGGTCCCGCCCGTTTTATTTTCATTCTCTCCATGAGATTTCATTCTTGGTTCTGGTGATGCTGGCAGCGTTTCACTCAGGGATTGTTCAGTCAGGATGGATCCACTCCCTTTTCTCCACCATGTCCGCTGCTTGTTACTCTTCCTTTTAGTGCTCACTGTGTTTTACTCCCAAACACTCTCACGATGCCCTCGATTCCACCAGAACCTCCCGCAATTCTCTTCTCCTCCGCCACTTTAGATTGGTCAGTTTCACAGCAAGAGGAAATATTAGCGGATTGAAGCATACCGTGTTTTTTTTCAGCTCCGGCTCCGTCTCTAGAATGCTCCTTTTTTGTCCGTGCGCATCTTTTCCCTCGATCGCATCTCAAGGTCCTGTGTTTCCTTACATCAAATTCTGTTCTCTGTCTCTCTCTCAATCTGCAAGTCCAGTCCCGATCTGACAGAAACCAGAAACCAGTCTCACTGCAGTACTTCGTAAAAAATATTTACACTGATAACAAAAAAGTAGGCAGAAATATAAAGAACTTCTGGAGCAACGGAAAAAAAAAATGTCGGCCTTTTGTTTGTTCGCGCTTCTCTCTCTCTCTCTCTCTCTCTCTCTCTCTCTCTCTCGCTCTCTGTTTTTCTGTCTTTCTCTGAACCTTCTCTGAAACTAATTAAGCTCTCCGTAATCTTAAATCGATATAAAAAAAAAACACTAGCAACCTGAATTAAAATCAGTACTTACTGGAAACACTCAGCTGATAAGGAAGGTTTGGTTAAAATTTTAATTATTAATTGAGGCATCTGTGCTTACCATTCATCGCTGTATGTTACCGTATTCTCCTTAATAAAGTAAATACTTCGTGTCTGTATAATCATTCAACACTGTATCTTTCACATTGATTATCTGATGCGCCAAGCCACAAATAGAAATATCGCAGAATTACTTTCAGAGCTGTGGTACAGCTTTCTGACCGATCATTACTCACTCTGTTGCAGTTCCAGTTCCGTCTCACTGTTATCTGTCCAGCAACCGATCAGCGTTATGCAACACCGGTGATTATTCTGGACCGGGGTTTGACCCATATAATCGGTAACACGACCTGTAGCGTTTCGACCGCAGAATAGATTTACGTCAGTTTTTAGTAACTCAATTCTTTGTCCTAAATAATATCTCCGATGATATGTAAGGATTATGCCCATCTCCGGCCACCCCGTGAACACAATAACAGTCTGAATCCCACGATACTTCATTCCAGTCTTGGCCACTTGCACTCCCGATCAGATTGAGTGGCTTAATAACTACGCCATCACTGTCTGGCATGATTAAATGAGAAAGTATTGCATTCCGGAGATGCTAATGACCAGGGATTAACTTTGCTGTCTGAAAACAGCGCATGTCCTTCTGTTGTTGACAGTTGTTCTGTTGTTGGCGACATATCGTAGACAAACAGGCACAACTTTTACACCTGATTTTAATTATAGAGTATATTATACATTGGGTCGTCTGAGGCCCCCAGGCCGTTGTGATACATTGCCACTAGCAAACCCTTGCTGAACATTGACGAATAATTGGAAAGGATCTGGATAGTCAGATATGCCCAAAGCAGGGGAGGCTGACAAAGCGGTGTTGAGAGCATTAAAGGCTGTGTTCATTTCCTGAGTTCACTGTATTCCGGCGGACATGCTCGGTAATGAGGGTTGTCGAAGAGGAGCCTCCATCATTCGATATTCAGAAATCCAATGACTACAGTAATCGACCGTTCCAAAACGGGCAGCATTTCAGTTCGGGTGCGGGGAGGTGGCTCATTAATAAAAGCAGCAATTTGTTCTTCGGAAAGTGGTTCAGTTCCTTTAGAAACCATGTGTCCCAAATACTGTAGAGCGGGCAGAAAAAGCTGATGTTTATTGAGGGAAACATTTTGTCCATTTTCAGCATGGTTTTTGCATAAAGCAACAAAGTCTTTTTTCACAATGATGTCGGCTGGGAGAGACAATAAGTAGATAATCGGCACTTTATAAAATTATACTTTACTCTGGCAACTGGAGAGCGCTTAAATCCCGTATGACTGCTGCGGCATAAAACGAGGGTCTCTCAGTATACTCAAGATTCAACCTGGACAAAGGTCACTGTCTACCACTGTAAGCAAAAACGAACAAATACTGACTATCCTTATGCACTGGGATGGAGAAAAGGGCAGAACAGGGTCTATAAGAGAATAACATTCAGATGTGGCAGGAATACCGAGAGGTTAACGTCAGTATTGTCAACGACGGGAGGAAGAGGTGCAAATATGTTGTGAATAGCCCTTAGCTCTTGTAAAAATCGTTACTCATTATCACGACCTGGTTTCAGAACTGGTAAAGTAGGGGAATTACAGAATCGACAGGTTGGTAGCAGCACTTCCTGATCCAAAAGTTATTTTATGACAAGCTTGATGCCTTACACTGCATCCGGTAAAAACAATCTGTTGCCATATGGAGGGTAGAATAGCATCGGTCTTCTTCTGGTGGGGCCGAATGTACACGACCCACGTGATTTGTGTATACCGCCCACAAGGTGGAAGGTACCTGCGAAAGCAACTATATTACGATGTGCTCAGACAAAGCAGGGGAAGTAAACAGGTCAAACTTTGTTTTAACGATGACGAAGGAAGTATTGTACAACCAGCCTGAACGGAATGAAGTTCCAGAGTATCAGTGATATGAGGCAGAGTTATACACTTTGTGGGGTTTAACTCCTGTAAAGTCTGAAGCACGGGATCAAGTCGTTCAGGAGTAGGAGGGGGGTTGATGGCTCTTGTGACATGCGAGTTGAGTTTGGCAATTTAAATCACTCATTCTGTTCTTCACTCAAAATCACGTCTGAAACTCTGCCCTCTGGACCGTCAAAGATGCGTCGGATTAAAGAAAGAGTTTCTGCTCTGTTAAACACGGGAAGTACCTCTTGGTGATTGCTCGGCTGAAATGTCTCATTGTGTCGGGCGATGCAATGGAATGCATCAGATGTTCCATGCTGGAATAAGCTGTCGCTGATTATAAGGGTGGTTAGGCAGTCTAATTATATGTCTCGAAATTGTCCCCCTCCTGCTCCATGTTATATTATTTTCATAAGCTCATAAGACGCCCATAGAGCCGCCGTCCTTGAGTCCAACCACAAGCGTCATTCGTAAGAGGAACCACATGACCAACATACCCAGCTTCCAGCCAGACCTTATCAGCAGAAGACATTGTCGGCACCAGCGGTTCTCCCAGGGATTTCTTTACTCGTTCAACCTTCTGGAGCTTCTCTCCCTATTTCTACTTTACCTTTACAGAGAAAACACTCCACGAATTTCTCTCATCAACTTTACTATCATTACTTCCCATCTTCCTTCAATCTACTTACCTGGTTTTCATCATTTTCTTACAGGGAAATTTCTGCACTCATTACTTCACTGTCACTAATTATCATCCTACTTCAATCTGCTTACCTAGTCCTGCAAAGGAAAAAGGACAGTGTTAAAGTGTTACTTATATCTATTGGTTGTATTTGCTAATCCAATAACATATTGGGTGCGACTAGGATTCCCACCCTAACTTGCTTACTCCACACAATACTTCACATAATGCTGCAGTCTTACCTACGTCGTCTTGCCGATCCCGTCCTTTCCACCCGGACATGGGCCAGGGTCGGGGAAGCTCAAAGCGGATCACGCAACGGGTGGCGAACACAAATTGCCTTTGCGACCCTCACTTACTCCATCGTTCGTCTCCGTTTTGTTGGGATCCCACTCGACTAAGGTAAATTGTCAGAAACGTTAAAAATAAAGTTTAATTGGATTTTTTTAATTTCAGAATGATGTGACGGAGAGTCCACATGTGTGGAACTCTGATGTTCGGGTAAAATGCTTCTCGTTGAACCGACTAGCAGGGAATGTGTTAACCTTCAGCAGAACAATGGGATTTGTTCACAATGTCTACTTTCATGATTTGCTGTTCCTCGGTTTACACTTATTTGTGTCGCCGTGTTATTGTTCTGAGGAGTAGAACTGACAAGAACGATATTCTTAAGTGCAAAACACAGAAGTCCAGAATGTCAAAAAGCTAAAGCAACATGCAGCCCTGCAAACTTTATATTCTGAAAATTCATCCACAGGGAGGGAGGTTGGATATCAACCAGAGGGAGTGTGATGGTGGCGAATAATGTTCGGAGGGAGGGAGGGAGACCGTGAAT
Source organism: Hypanus sabinus (assembly GCF_030144855.1). Taxonomy (NCBI): domain Eukaryota; kingdom Metazoa; phylum Chordata; class Chondrichthyes; order Myliobatiformes; family Dasyatidae; genus Hypanus; species Hypanus sabinus. The sequence continues at coordinate 533,208 of NW_026781186.1, read as the reverse complement.
GCCGTTTGGACGGAGTGGGGTCAAGGGGAGAAGGCACCGAGACTGTACAGATTGGTTATTTCAGCAGAACTTTACAATGGTGGCACTGCAGTCCCAGTACGCTATTCGTGATGGAAAGCCCTCAAGCTCCACACGGTATATATTTCTGCATTTTGACAGAGACTTCCCTACAAGCTCTCATCCCTGACGTACCCGCCCCGACATTTTGCTGTACCGCGACTCTCTCTGCCCAACCCCGGTCTCTTTCTCTTCCCAATGTCTCTCCGTACAGCCCAGTTTCCCTCTCCACCATCCTGCTGCACACAAAATGCACTGCCTCTCTTCACAGGCTTTCTTTCCCAGCTCCCCTCTCTCTGTCCGTCTCTATGCTGTTCCACTCTCTACCCCTCCGAAATCTCTCTCATCACCCCGGCTTCTCTCTCCTCCCAAGCTCCCACTCGCCTGATCTTTTTCTCCCCATTGCTAGTTCGTATCTCACCGGCCTCTGTCCCGACTTTCTTCTCCACTCTCCTCTGCAGTCTTTCTCACCCCGATTCTGACTCTCCCTCGTCTTTCTTTCCCCAAATCTCCCTCTTTCCACACTCGTTTTCTACCCAGTCTCTCTCTCACCCAACCTCAGTGCTCGACCAATCACTTACCCATTTCTTGCACTGTCCCTCGTCTCTCTCCCTCTCTCCCTCTCTCCCTCCCTCCCCCCTCCCTGTCTCACCACCCCAAGGTATCGCAGTATCGCTCCGTTTGATGTCTCTGATGTACCCTCCCCCAATCTTCCTTTCGCCTGCATCTCCCTCTCAAGCTTTTCTTCGCTTCCGTTGGTCTTATTGCCTGTCTCGCTCCCTCAACAATCTCCCTTCCTGTACTTTTCTTCCATTGTCAGTCTCTTCCCATTTTCCCTAGCCCAGACTCTCTTTCCAGTACCTGCCTCTTACCTCAGTTCTTGTTTCAGTCCTTGTCTCTCTCATACACCAGTCTCTCTCACCCCCTCACTCCCTCTCTCCCTAGACCCTTACTAACCCGACCTTCACCCTATCTCTCTCCCACACTCTCTTTCTCCTACCCCTGTCAAGCTCACGTTCCCGTCTCTCTGACCGAATGTCGCTTCTCTCAGCCTTTCTCTTATCACTTACAGACAACAGTCTCCCTCGTACACCCCTCGCCCTCAATTTTCTCAATCCACGCCACGCCGTAACCCCACTCTCTATCCCCCTTTCACTGTTTCCTCAGCCCGTCCCCAGCCCACCTCTCCACTATCACTTTCTCCCTCAGTCGAACGCTACTCCGTCCCTAGCTAACACATATCTTAAACAACCGTCTTTAATTTGCTGAGGCATATTTTCACTTCCAGTGATAGAGATGAACGATGCCTTTTATTTCAAACGAACAAGAGATGCTTGTATTTCTACAAAAACTGCGGTTTGATATTTTCTTTTTAAAGTCTTGTGTTTGGTATTTTCATGTCACACTGCAATTAACTTTGTGGCAATAGTAATTCTCTGCCGAGGAAACTGCGGTCTTTCCAAAAGTGTTATGCGTTACCTGGTGGCGATGGCTGCGGCGGATCTACAGGTGGTGATTATTGAAGTCCTGTTCTACAAGATGGGTCCAGCACACGGACTTTACAGTGTCCAGGACAAGGCTCCGTTCTGCCTTGTCCACGACGTCCGTTGTCACGTGGCTGTTGACTGTTCCGTCTGGTTTACTGTCTCGTTTATAATCGATCACTTTGCGGCCATATCCATCTCTAAATTTAAAACAAAATTATGAATCCTCAAAAACTAGGGATTTTCTGGATTGGCACAGTATCCATCAAATTGTGTGTAAAAATTCCCATTGTATCTTATTTATATAGAAAGAAAAAAGTTGATGGTGACAGGTAATTGGGTCAGTTCCGGAAGACTCGGACTTCCTTTCTCAGAATCGTTTGAAGTGTTTTATTGGGTGGATCGTCTGTTGAATCCGCTACTTCCTTTCTTCCTCATATTGACCCTCAATCGTCTGACCGTCAGACAGATGCTCGGGGCGAGCAGAGTCCGCAGCGGACTCAATGGACGTGAACATTTCGGGAAACATCGAGATCCGGAGATGGAGAGTCAGAGACAATTCTTCATTCTGCTCTTCACCCTGTCGGCTTGTTTCCTTCTCTGTTGGGCGGCAGCCACTCTGGTCTTCATTCTCATGCGATGCCTCGACACAGACCTGAAATGTCTATTCGGCTTTTCCAGGCACATTTTGCGGGTTCTGTGATTCAGAATTTTCGCAGCTACACAAATGCATTTATCTATGCAGTGACACAAACGATTAAAGTTTAAAGTTCTTCTGCTCTCTACCGCTACCATCGTTTTGATTTTATTTAGAAGTCTGTACCGCTCCGATGAACGCGTCAAATAATGTTCCAAAATCAAGGTAATCTCACACCTGAACCACAAGGATTGTCGTAAATTAAACTGCCTGAAACTGTTGTTCTCAGTCATTACATCTGTTCCCAGCAGGACCGCATTGCCTTTCATTCAGCAAAAGATTCCCCTTTCCCGTTATTGATTACGGTGTTTGATTAAGTCCCTCCCGTAGCAATGTAGTTTACCTTGCAGATTAAATCACCCGGGTGTCCAATTGTGAAAGCACGTGTATCCATTCTCGAAGTACGTAATTCCTAAACTTTTGCGGTGTGCTGGTCGTGGCTGCCGAACCGGGCATTCAAATTCCATTCTCTTTCTCCCTTGTACGGTGTTTTCCCTTAATTTAATGTTCGCATTTACGTGGCATATTTCTGGGAGGCTGTTGTATTTTTTCTGTCTGGCTGAAGCTCTCTAGTTTCAGCACATCGAAGTCCACAGTATGAATGAGAAATAGTTCCTCTTCGGCACAACTTCGCTCTAATTTGACAACACATTGGGACACATTTCCTATCGGCCTGACAGTATTTCCATACAGTAAATATAGGTTGCCCTTGCTAGAGCAGGTTTGCAGCACTGGCCCTTAACAGTAATGATGTCGAACATGGGGAACGACAAGAAACACGTTTAAAGACCTTACGTTTTGTTCCCGTACACTAATTCTGAAATGTATACATTCATATTGAGTTCGAACGAATACAATAGACAAAAGGGGCAGAAGTAGGCCATTCGGCCCTTCCAGCCAGCACCGCTATTCACTGTGATCATGGCTGATCATACACAATTAGTACCCCGTTCCAGCCCTCTCCCCATATCCCTTGATCCAGCTATCTATAAGAGCTCTATCTAACTCTGTCTTGAATGCATCCAGAGACTTGGCTTCCACTCCCTCTGGGGTGGAGCATTCCACATATCCACCACTCTCAGGGTGAAACTGTTTTACCGCATCTCAGTTCTAAATGGCCTACCCCTTATTCTTAAACTGTGGCCTCTAGTTCTGGACTCACCCATCAGCGGGAACATGCCTCCTGCCTCCAGAGTGTCCAATCCCTTAATAATCTTATATGTCTCAATCAGATCCACTCTCATCCTTCTAAGTTCCAGTGTTTAAAAGCCCAGTCGCTCCAATTTTTCAACATATGATAGTCCCGCCATTCCGGGAATTAACCTTGTGAACCTACGCTGCACTCCCTCGATAGCATGAATGTCCTTCCTCAAATTTGGAGACCAAACCTGCACACAATACTCTAGGTGGGGTCTCACCAGGGTTCTGTACAGCTGCAGAAGGACCTCTTTACGACTATACTCAATTCCTCTTGTTATAAAGGCCAGCATGCCATTAGCTTTCTTCACTGCCTGCTGTACCTGCATGTTTGCTTTCATTGACTGATGTACAAGAACACTTAGATCTCGTTGTACTTCCCCTTTTCCTAACTTTACTCCATTTAGAGAGTAATCTGCCTTCCTGCTTTTGCCACCAAATTGAATAACCTCACGTTTATCCACATTAAACTCCGTCTGCCATACATTTGCCCACGGACCCTATCTGTCCAAGTCACCCTGCATTCTCATAACCTTTTCCTGACATTCCACACTGCCACCCAGCTTTGTGTGATCACAAATTTGCTAATATTACTTTTAATCGTTTCATCTAAATCATTAATGTGTATTGTAAACAGCGGTCCTAGCACTGAACCTTCCGATACCCCACTGGTCACAGCCTGGCATTCCGAAAGGGACCCTTTAATCGCTACTCTTTGTTTCCTGTCAGGCAGCCAATTTTCAATCCATGTCAATACTCTGCCCCCAATACCATGTGCCCTGATTTTGCTCACTAATCTCCTAAGTGGGACTTTATCAAAAGCTTTCTGGAAGTCCAGGTACACTACATTCACTGGCTCTCCCTTGTCCATTTTCATAGTTACATCCTCAAAAAACTCCAGAAGAGTAGTCAAGCATGATTTTCCCTTCATAAATCCATGCTGACTCGGACTGATGTTTCTACTGCTATCCAAATGTGTCGTCATTTTATCTTTGATAATTGACTCCAGCATCTTTCCCACCACTGACGTCAGGCTAACTGGTCTATAATTCCCTGTTTTCTTTCTTCCTCCTTTCTTGAAAAGTGGGACAACATTAGCCGCCCGCCAATCTGCAGGAACTGTTCCTTAATTTATAGAACATTGGAAAATGATTAACAATACGTCCACAATTTCTTGAGTCACCTCTTTAAGTACCCTGTGATGCATACCATCAGGTGCTGGGGAATTATCAGCATTCAGATTCAACAGTCTATCCAACACCGTTTCTTGCATAATATAGATTTCCTTCAGTTCATCCTTTACCCTAGTTCCTTTGGCCACTATTATATCTGGGAGATTCTTTGTGTCTTTCCTAGTGAAGACATATCCAAAGTACTTGTTCAACTCATCTGCCATTTCCTTGTTCCCCAGAATAAATTCACCCGTTTCTGGTGTCTTCAGTGCTCCAATTCTGGTCCTAACAAAGTTTTTCTTCTGTTCACATACCTAAAGAAGCTTTTACCATCCTTCTTTATATTTGCTAGTTTACCTTCGTACCTCATTTCTTCTTGGCGTATTGCCTTTTTTGTTAACTTCTGTTGCTCTTTAAGAGCTTCCCAGTCCTCTGGTTTCCCGCTCATCTTTGCTATGTTATACTTAATTTCCTTTATTTCTATACTGCCCTTTACTTCCCTGGTCAGCCACGGCCGCCCTTTACTCCCCTCAGGTTCTTTCTTCTTCTTTGGAAAGAACCGATCCTGCACCTTCTGCATTATTCACAGAAATACAGGTCATTGTTGTTCCACTGTCTTCCCTGCTAGGGTATTTTTCCACTAAACTTTGGCCAGGTCCTCCCTCATAGGTCTATAGTTCCATTGGTTCAACTATAATACCGACACATCCAATTTTCCCTTCTCCTTCTCAAATTGTAGGTTAAAACATACCATATTATGGTCACTACCTCCTAATGGTTCCTTTACCTCCAGGTTCCTGATGAAATCCCGTTCATTGCACAGCACTGAATCTAGAATTGCTTTCTCCCTGGTAGGCTCGAGTACAAGTTGTTCTAAAAATCCATCTCGGAGGCACTCCAGAATCTCCCTTTCTTGGGATCCAGTGCCATTCTGATTCTCCCAGTCTACCTGCGTTGATATCCCTCATGAAAACTGTATCATGAGCTTTGCGACATGCCAATTTTAACTCTTCATTCAACTTACACCCTGCATCTAGACTGCTGTTTGTGGGCCTGTAGGTAATATATATTAGGGTCTTTCTACCCTTTGAATTTCTCAGTTCTATCCATACTGACTCTACATCTCCAGATTCTATGTCCCCCCTCGCAAGGGACCATATCATTCCTCACCGACAGAGCCCCTCTGCCAGTCAGTCTGTCCTTTCGATAAGATATATATCCTAGAAAATTCATTTCCCACGCCCTGTCCGCTTGAAGCCATGTCTCTGTTATTCCCACAATATCGTACATGCCAATTTCCAACTGAGCCTCAAGCTCATCTACTTTATTTCTTATCCTTCGTGCATTCATATATAATACGTTTAATTCGTTACTCCCCTCTCCTTTCATATCAAATCCTATTTCACTTGGCCATACTGTATGATCTCTTCTTGAGCTTTCTATTCCATTGATTCTGTTGTCCTTTTTAACTTTTCTTATTTTCACCTTCACTTTAACTCCATCCTTATATTTCCAGTTCATCCCCTCCCGCTCCCCCACTACTTAATTTAAAGACATCCGTGTTGCAGAGGCAAACTTGTCTGCCAGTATGCTGGTCCCCCGCCTATTAAGGTGCAACCCGTCCCTTTTGTAAAATTCATCCCTACCCCAAAACAGATCCCAGTGGTCCAATCCTTTCTTGTTGCACCAGTTCCTCAGCCACACATTCAAATCCATTATATCTCTGTTCCTGTCCTCTCCAGCACGAGGAACTGGAAGCAAACCGATAACCACCCTGGAAATCCTGCTTTTCAGCTTTCTTCCCAGTTCTCTGAAGTCCCGCTGCAGAATGTCCTACCCGATGTCATTTGTGCCGACATGCTCTACCACTTCCGGCTGTTCACCTTCACCCTTGGGGATTCCCTGCAATCGATCCGTGATGTCCTGGATCCTAGCACCAGGGAGGCAAAACACCATCCTTAAATCTCGCCTGTTGCCGCAGAAACCCCTTTCCGTACCTCTCACAATGGAGTCCCGTACTACCACGGCTCTTCCTGATGTCTGTCTCCTCGGTTCTGCTTCTGCAACAATTTTCGGCTCGGAGACCTGTCCGCCTCTCAGACTGCTGTATCTTCTGTCCTGACAGCTTCCAAGAGGGTGAACCTGATTACGAGAGGTACATGCCTGGTGTCTCCTGTATTTCAAGCATTTTTTCCGTCCTCATCGTCGCCCCCTTTCTCTCTTCTGGTATCCTCGGTGTGACAACCTCACTGTAGGTCCTGTCCAGAAAACTCTTATGTTCGCGGATAAAACTGTGGTCATCCAGTTCTTTCTTCAGTGCTGCAACATGCTCCTTCAGAATCTGAATCTGGACACACTTTCCACAGCTGTAGTAGCCGGGGGCACCAGCAGTGTCCCTGGCCTCCCACATCATGCACGTAGCACATTGAATCAGCTTATCGATCATGCCTTCACCCTCTCCAATTGTGCCTGGCGTAGTCTCCTCCCACAAGCCTCAAACCTCCTCGCCTGAGACTCTCGAGCCAAAGACTAGCACTTTTCACAACAGGCAATTCCCTCAACCAAGCCGCACTGCTAGAGGTTTCCCTCTTTTTATTTGCTTGAGCTTTGCGAGCTGCAAGGACACCTGACCTCGATTGCCCAATCAGCTGTTTTCTGCTGAGTCTGAGCTATTCAAATCTTAATTGCCAAACAACTGCTAATCAATTCTTGATCGCACTATCCAACTGCCAAAACTGCCAGAATCTCTCGAGCCAAGGACTAGCACTTCTCACCCCAGGCACTTCCCTAGAACAGGCCGATTTCGGAAAAACCCGATCCGAACACTGTCCCGCTCATTCAAGCTAATGTCCTGCTTTATATATTCCTGGATTCATTCTGTTTCCAGGGGTTTTGTATTGTGATGGTATTGAGCTGTGATCTCTTTGCAGTGACACATGTGGCAAGCTACTTGGTTGTAATCAATTACAGTGAATTGATTATACCGAGTCTGTATTCACGGGAGTTCAGAAGAATGAGGAGGGATCTGTTTGAAACCTTTCGAATGCTGCAATGCCTGGATAGAGTGGAGTTGGAGAGACATTTTCCGATAGTGGGAGAAATTAGGAGGGGATAGCACAGAATTGAGAGACATCGATGAGGCACATAGATGAGGAATTTTTCCTTTAGCCACGCACGGTAAATTTGTGAACCGATTGTCACAGTCGGCGGTGCAGGTCCAGTCACTGGATGGATTTAAGGCGGATTTTTATATCTTCTCAGTTAATCAGGGCATGAAGGTACAAAGTTAACAATAAATCAATCATAATGGAATGGCGGAGCGAAATGCAATTGCGGAATGGCCTAATTCTTTCCAAGGCTTTTATGGTCTCATTGCATTTATTCTGATTCAATGACACCATTTTCTCATGTTTTCAACGCCTGTTCTTAGATTTTAAAATGTAAATACAAAATCAGAATCAGCTGGAGACTTTCTATCTGGTTTTCATGCTGGACTAAATGTAGCCTTAATCATTCTCCAATTTCCAAAGAGCGCGATACGTCTGGAAATCCGGACGTCTGTCCCAGTCCCAGTAACACGTTGACAGCCGTTATACTAAAATCAGCATGAACAGTACAGGTTATCTAAAAAAGAGCATTCAATTACCTTTTTTGACTCTACCTACCCAGAATAAACTCAATATGGAGCTGAAGAGCTGACTGTGAACTCTGCCCGGTTTTCAGCATTCAAAACACTGAACGGAGAAACGTTCCAATCAGTGAAGCAACATCATATATCGGATTTTCGGAAATATATTGCGCAATCCAAGTTGGTGTATCACTTGACAAACGTTAAGTCATTAAGAATCAAACACGAGAAATCTGCAGATGCTGGAAATTAAAACAACAACACACAAAAAAATGATGGTAGAACACAGCAGGCTAGGCAGCATTTTGTATGTGAAGTCATTAAGAAGTTGTTTCTAATTACTGAAACATCAGAATTGTCTTGTAATTCCTGCACAAGCTGTGCCACTTTGTTTCCACGTACGTTTTCCGAGGATAAGCTGCTGAAAGAGCTGGTTTGCTATATGTTCAGTTTAGTGATCCCCATGAAAATGTTTTAAACTTGATATGGAGCAAAATCCTGAATTCACTTCGACTTGCATTTACCATCAGAGTCTGATGATGATTTAAAATTCAGACAGATTCATCTGCGTACTTTGTTCCTATCGTAAGTAATCTGTCTCTGACTGACTAAGTCGTGTCCCATATGTGTATCGGCTAGGAAAATAATTCTAAAATGCTGAAGCTCCTGAAAGATGTTGGGTCTCCCGCTGCGCCTTTTCTAATTCTACTTGCATTATCGGACGGTAAAAGGAGACGGACACATTCGATTATGGTGCATTGTAATGGCCCAGTGGGGTTAAATGTCTTTTAGTGAAGAAAGCGCGTTAAGTATTAAATACTTCGAGCAAAAGATCATTCAGTGGTGATGCATTCCTGCTCTCTGACTTTATCCGCAGGTGTAGCGTTTGAAATTAGCTAGTGTCAGAGCGACTCTGATAAATGTAATCACATTTCATTAGTCTTTTCCGAGATTGAGACTGCTGGAAGGTAAAATCTCAAGAATGTAAAAGAATAATTAATAGCAATGGAGATGAGACCACATAAGCGACATTGTGGACAAATGAAATGAGTTAAATCAAGATTTTTCCGGAGTTGTTCGCTGTCCTGCAGTTCCGTTTCAAGTTCCTCGCTCTCCAGTCATTGTTCAACCCCTTAAGACGTTTCTCCTATCACGTGGTGCAGGATCGCTGACACAGTCGGCAACAAACACAAATATCAATTGTAAATGAACTGAATCAGTTGCTTGCACATATCAGTCAGCAGTGAAAGTGGTCACGTTGTTGTTGGTCTGCAGCAGGCCGGACCGTAGTTTTACGAACGTGAACTTCCCGAGTGAACCGAATGTAATATACAACCTCATGTCGCTATAGGACTAATTTTCCAGATAAAGTGGGAGGAGGGATTATATTGAATTGATTTGTTCAATTGAATTCAAATTTGCAGTAAAATTGTCAGGTTATGAAATCATTCCCAATGCTCAATGCTGACTGCACGACGGGAAAGCACTCCCACGATAATTCATGATTACCGCGGTCAATGGCGATTTATAGATGTTTATATTCCGCCGAGTTAAGGTTTTAGAAGGAAGTTCATGCAGCTGATTCACTTCTTGTACAATAACATGTTCCACACACAAAATACTGCAAGAGCTCAGCAGGCCGGGCAGCATCTATGAAAAGAGTACAGTTAACGCATCGAGTCGAACCTCTTGTCGGATTGCGGAGGAATAAGGCATTAACTGCATGAGATAAATCGTGCCCGTGACCTGTGATCACACTGGACAAACTGAGCATGCGTTGCACCAACTATTCCGGAAGGCGGCATTCTTGAGTAATTTATTCCTATGAAGCTGCCTGGTTTTCATCTTCGACATTATCTTCAGTAGGACTAACGTGCGCCCGGCAATTTTGCTTCAGAAAGGTCAATAACAGTATTAAATTTTATTATTTATGTTGTCTTCCTATCCTGAGAATCAAACGATAAGCTTGCAACATAAATGCTCAGAGTGTTTGCTGTCAGTTATATGGTTGATTTGGAAGAGGGGTTAGATTATCCTTGGAAGATGAGAGGCTGTGATGGAATCTGCCAGGATGATAAAAAAGCCTGAAGGACAGAGTCAAATGTTAATAACGTTGGTTTTCAGTTATATGGAAGATTTGGCAAGAGATAGCACTTACATTAAATTAGCCTTGGATGAGAGAAGATGTGGAGAATCTGCCAGGATGGCAAGAGCATTTGGGAGGTAGAGTCAAATTAGGTGTTAGGACTGTGGACAGTCAGTACCGGAAGAATACATTGAATGTGTCTCGTAGAATCTAACCGAGAATGAAAACACATTCTACACCGAGGATGGAAATGCAGGCAAGGGGCTCGATTGGCACTCACTTGGAAGTGGCGATATGTTAGAACGGGATTGTTAAATACAAATCGCTTCTTAATAATATTTCAATGAAACATAAGTTGCGTAACAAATGAAATGGGGCAGTTACTTACTTCCAAATGCTGCTAGATAATTGGGTTGTCATGAAGATTAGATATCGTGTAATAATAGGGACTGAGAATCTGCAGAAACAAGTCCTCATATGTTGCTGGTTCTCTGGACCGCTGATGGATTTACACTGGACTTCCTCAAATTACAGTAGCATTTGGCGGTGAATTCATCTACCCCTTGCAGGGTGTGCTCGCAGATGCTGCTGCTCGGGAGATCACTGACGTCCTGGCCCATGATCTTGCATTCTTCAGACTGATGGTGAGACCAAACTCTTGGCAAGCATGAGACAGGGATCTGACTAGCCTCTGGAGAGCAGACTGTGTGTGTGACGTCAGGGCGGCATCATCAGTGACGACTATCTCCCGGATCAGGACCTGACGCACTTTGGACTTCTCGCTGAGGCGTGAAAGGTTGAAGAGCTTGCCGTCGGCCCTCGTGTGTCGGTGCACTCCGTTATCAGATGTCCTGAAAGCGTACAGCAGTACGAGGCAGAAGAAGATCTCGAAGACCATTGCGACAAGGACACAACCATGCTTCACCCCTGCTCTGGATGGGGAAGGGCTCAGAGGATGATCCATCGAATTGTACTGTCCCCTGCATGCCGTCGTGGAAAGTCGCGATGAGATTCAGCAGCTTCGATGGGCAGCCGATCTTCGGCAGGAGTGTGAAGAAGCCCTTTCTGCTGACCAGCTCGGTAGCCATGGTAGATCGATAAAGGGAATGTACAAAGGCTGTCTCTGCTCCCGGCTCTTCTCCTGTCGCTGCCCAAGGGAGAAGATCTTGTCAATGTTGGATCTTTCTGCTTTGCAGCCACGCTGAGACTCAGGGCAGATGTGTTTTGCCAGAGTCTGCAGCCGCTTAAGAACTACTCGGGAAAATGTCCTCCGAATGGCGTTGAGCAGGAATATGCCTCCGTAATTATTACAGTCGTTGTGTTCTCCTTTATTCCCTAACAACGTGATGTGATGAAAAGAGAAATACCTACAGCACAACAGCAGAAGTACTGTCCAGGGAATTACACTAACATCAGACCTTCCAGTTTCCACAGAACCTTTCCTGTTGCAATGTTGGCTTCACCTGCTCTGTTTGCAGACGGTCCCGAACTTAAGGTGTATCCGTGGTGTCTTCCAGAGTGAAAACTAATGCAACGTACTTATTCAGTTCGTCCTCCATTTCCTTCTTCTCCCATCACTGCCCATCCAATAACATTTCTAGTCATTCACTGTCTACTGTCGCCTGAATTTTATATGTCATGTAGAATATCTGAATAAACTTTTAGTCTTGTATTATATAATTGGCTGGCTTTGCATTGGCCAGTTTTCTGGGTTGAATTCCCAATGGTTTGATTTCCACTGTGCATCACGTCAACGTATTTTGCTATCTATGGTAACAACAAAGTTCAAATTGCAAGGTACTTATCCTTTCTGTTTAAGAAAGTACATGCACATCTCTACATATTCAAGAGTTTCGTTTGCTTCCGGGCAGACTCAATGTAACCGTGAAACCAAATAGAGTCAATGAAGTACCGCATCCAACAAAACAGACAAAATAACCAACAGACAAAAGATAACATACTGTACAGATGCAAACGACGGAAAAACTATAAATAATGATAACAAAGATTAAGCTATTACTTTCTGGAGAATGAGATGATCATTGACAGTGAGTCCAGAGATTGTGGGACCATTTTTGCAATGGGTCCAGTCAAACTGACTGAAGTCATCCTCTGTGGTTCCTGATGCTGAGGGGTAATAACTTCCTCAAACTGATGAAGTCAGCTTGAAGGCTACTGTATCTTCTCTCTGGTGGCAGCAACGAGGCGAGATCATGGCCTGGGCATCCATGACGATCGATGCTGACTAACTGTGGCCGCAGTCGGTGTAGATGACAAGAATGCTGTCGCTGGGTGGGTGACGAGGGCATTACCCAAGATGGATTGGAGTCGATCTGATACTTTTTCCAGAATGTTCGTTCAGGACCATTGTTTTTCCGGTACCTCTCTTTTTGCATCCAGTCAACATATTTGCCACGGAACACCAAATAATGTTCGTAGAAGCTTTGGATGTCACGCCGAATTTTCACAATCATTTATCCCCCACACAACCAGCCTTCGTGTGATCTGCAAACGGTATAACCCACCATTCCACCTATAAGCCATTTATAAAGATTACAAAATGCAGGGATCCATGAACAAATTCCTCCGGAACACCACTAGTCACTGAACCCCAGGTACAATACACTCCATCGCTAACACCCACAGCCTTCCGTGGACATTCCAGTTCTGAATACAAGCAGTCCACAGACTTTCTGAATAAGTCTGCCATGGGGATCCAATAAATTGCCAACCCCTTGGGAAACTCTATGTCATCTTACCAGCAGCATGGTGGGAGAACTGGGTTATATCCTGGCGTCCTTTACCTCCCTACCCGGTTAAACAGTAGTGTCACATTTGAGAATTTCAAAATTTCCCGAAGTAAGTAATTTTTGTAAGACCACGACAAAACCCAGCACAATGTCCTCAGGTTTCTCATTCAGAAGCCTGGATGCGGTCCATGTGGCCCATGTGATTTAGTCATCTCCAGGCAATTCAGCCTGCCCAACCGTGTCTCTTCAGCAATGACTTTGGCACTCACCTCTATCGCTGAATCTCGTCAATTTCAGGCATATTGCTGGTGTCTTCCAGCGGAAAGGCAGCTGCAAAAACATATTCCGCTCCTCGCATTTTCCCTATTTCAATCACTTCAATTTTCAATTTCAATTAGTCCAATATTCCACCTGGCCTCTTGTTTGTTCTTCCTTTACCTAAAACCCTGATCTTCTTGGTTCCTTTGTAGTCCCCCTGGTCCGCACAATGTGCAGAGCTGAGATCTCACCTGCTCATTGCAGCCACCTCTTCAAATCCCGGTCGGTATAACACGGGAAATATCCACACACTTTTGCCCTGTTTAATATGACCCGGGAGACCCCGTCCTCTCTGTACAGTGCTTGACCCCTACCTGTCCTAGTGTCGTTATGTGCTGTAACTCTATAAATTAATCGGAAGGGGAACACAGTTGTCCGAGATGATTTATCAACTTAGCTTTCTGTTAGTGAAGAAATCACATATGATGTGATGTCGCAATGATCTATACCATTCAGGTACTTTCTACATATATCTTTAATTCAGTCCCCTGACGATTGAGACCAACACTTCTCACACCTTCTTGACAGCCCTATGAACTTGCGTGGCCACTTTGCTGGATCGATGGATGTGGACTCTGAGATGCTCCTAGTCCTGCGCGCAGTATTTAGGCAGTAATTATCCCTTCTAAATGAGGCCACACCTTTCCACATTGAACATAATTTGCCAATTCTCAGACCAGCTCCGCACTTATCAGTACCCTTTGGTAACCAACAAGAACCGACCACTCCATCCACAACAATACCAACATTAACGTGTTCTGCAATGGTACCAGCGCAAGGATCCACTTCCTCACCAAATTAGTTGGTAAAATTCAAAAGAGTTGGAGTCGTAGATCAGAACTCTGCGGAACCCCACTCGTCACCGATCTCCAGGTAGAGACTCTCCATCTAATATTGCAGACAACCTTCAATGGGCAGACAAAACCAGCTGTGAATCACCACAGCCATTTTTTTCTATCACGTAACTTATTATTTTCCGAATGAGCCTACAATTGGGAATCTTATCAAGCGTTTTACTAAAATTCCTGTACACAGCATCCACTGTTGTATCTTCTTCGGTGTGCTTAATAATTAAATCACATTCGTGAATCATGACCGACCCTTTATAACTATCGCATATCAGTCCCTCCTCCACATAGTCAGAAATACCCTCCAAGAACATTTTCCAACACTGAGCCCACACTGACGTAAGACTGACTGGTCTGTAATTATCTGCGATGTTGTTATGACTTCTCTTACCACCTCCGCTGCACCCATTTGTAGAAGGATATGATCAAGCTTGGGAGAACGCAGTGAAGAATCATGGTTCAGAAGGAAGACAGGTGCTGATGCCTGGGATTCTGTGCTCGATAACACTAGGAGCAAGTTACCCGGCGCATCTGTGCCGCCACATTTCCACAGTCTCTTTGCCATTCCCAGCCGGTTCCGTGGAGCCGGTTCACTGCTGATCAAAACTATCTCTTCAGTGTTAGTCCATTCTCAGAGACATTTCACTCAAGTTTCTCTCTTACCATTTCAATCTGGAGCTCCTGTTTATGGCCACGAGGGTATTCAACTGCCCGGTCCAGTGAGAATGAAGAACATGGTTTGGACCCGTCGCCTTGCTTCATGTTACACACCGCTCCCAACATCGACTCTCAGTATCAAAGCACTGGCCATTTCTCCCAGCCTGGCATCGGCACCCAATTACCGACAAGTGTGGGATCATCACCCACTCTCACAATGAGATCCATGCGGTTATATTAGTATCCCAGTTCTGGGGACATCCGGCCACCATGGTCCTCCACCGACCCAGGAATATCGGACCACGGTGATAGTGCCCTGAGAAGACCGTACTCCTCTTGGCCTGGGGATCCGCGCCACGGTGAACAGACAGAGCTGTCCTGCCACCAAGTCTTTTTTCATTCCTGATGCACGAGTGAGATCAGGAACACATCGAAATCCCCGGGCAACGCAAATTGATGGTTGGAGTTCGAGGGGATGTCTGTGTTTCCTCGGGGGACGCACTGGGGAAGATGAAGGCCACAGGCCACTTCTGTCTGACCGCCTGGGTTGTCGGCGCCGCAGCGGTGCAGACTCTGGGCAGAACGGGCACCGGATGTTTCATATGTTGCACCTCCTGTGTCGATGTAACTGCAATAATTCCGTTCTTCTCTGATTATGGGAAAGGGTTAACGTATTCCTGTGTTCACATTAGTCTAACAGGTTAGATAGCGTGGGATCGAGAAAGACTGAGCGGATTGGGTTCACAATGACATCAGTGGGAGGAAGCAGAGGATGATAGTTGAAAGACTGAGCGGACTGGATTCACAATTACCTCAGTGGGAGGAAGCAGAGGATGATAGTTGAAAGTCTGAGCGGATTGGGTTTACAATTACCTCAGTGGGAGGAAGCAGAGGATGATAGTTGAAAGACTGAGCGGATTGGGTTCACAATTACCTCCGTGGGAGGAAGCAGAGGATGATAGTTGAAAGTCTGAGCGGATTGGGTTTACAATTACCTCAGTGGGAGGAAGCAGAGGATGATAGTTGAAAGATTGAGCAGATTGGGTTCACAATTACCTCACTGGGAAGAAGCAGAGGATGATAGTTGAAAGACTGAGCCGATTGGGTTCACAATTACCTCAGCGGGAGGAAGCAGAGGATGATAATTGAAGTTTGTTTCTCAGAAATGAGACTTGTCTGTAATGTTGTATCACAGGGGCTAGTTCCAGGACATCTGTGCTTTAAACATTATATTAATTATTTGAGTGTGGATATGTGAGGCATGCTTAGTTTTCAAATGATACTAAAGTTGCTGTTGTTATACTAGTTTAGCTGACAATGAAAAAAAAACATAAGGGGATTATTTAGCAACGTGGGCTGTGGATTGGCAAATAGAGTTCAGACAACTACATGTGAAGCATTGCATCGTGGAACTTAAAACCAGTGTAGGATGTACACAGTGAAGAATGGAATCCAGGGAAAGGGAGGGGCCGAGGATGCAAAAGCATCGTTTACTGAAAACAATGGCACAGCTAGTTAGAGTGATGAAATACTTTTTTTCATTCAGAGGACTAATAAATATAGGATTCGAGACATACACACAAAATGCTGAGGGATCTCAGCAGTCCAGGGAACATCTATCTAAAAGGTTACAGTCGATGTTTCAGATCGAGACCCTTCATTAGGACAGGAAGGAAAAAAAAAACTGAGGTGTTTGTATTCCTGATGAACGACTTCGGCTACGAAAAATGGACTCTACATTTTCCATCGCTGCTGCCTGGCCTGCTGAGTTCCTCCAGCAGTTTGTGGTGTTGTTAGGATTTGCAGCATTTGCAGATTGTCTGTTGGTAGGAATTAGGAAGTTTTGTTGCTTTTATGCAATACGTGGATGTGGCGCACTTTGACTTTTCGGTACAGAGTTGATCATTGTGCTGAAGTTAAGATTTCATTAAAACATAAAGGGTTTACCAGGATGTTCCTTACTTTCGGGTCTGAAATACAAGAACTTTGCAAATTCCATGGACCGTAGAAGTTTGAAGGGTGAGCTGATGCAGGTTTAACAGCTCATGACTGACATAGATAAGATGAAAGCATAGTTGCTTTCCTCGGAAAGAGGTGATTAAAAACAAAACGGCATTCACATTTTTGCGTATTGCATACAGAGAGTTTGATCAATTGAACTGAGAGTCTTTATTTGTGAATTTTCTGTTTTTCTTTTCCACAGAATCACCTAAAAGCGGAGATTATTGTAAATGTAAAAGACATAAAAAAAAACCTCAACAACTGAAGTGTTAGCAGATAGAAAGTATTCATAGCACCTTTCTCAGTACCTAGTTCAATCATTTTAATGATATTACAGCCAGTATATTGCTTGGGATAATTCTCTATGAACTTTACACAGCAGAATGAAGGAAGATATGCCCCATTACACCTCGCAAAATTGTTCAAGCTATGCCAGGTTGGTTGTGGAGCGCCAGTGTTTAACACTCCTATGGACTTCCCAGGTCTGTTCGACTGGGTTAAGGTCAGGACTCTGACTGGGTCATTGAAGAACAGGATAACTCACCTATAGTCTCCTATTTGCTGCCTCGAGCACCTTCTTATAGCGGACGGACATTTGACATTTCCTAGTCCGCTGGAACAATTCCCGAATTTAGTGATTCTTGAATGGTCATTACGAATAGCTTCAGCATCTCCTTAGAAATCCCTTTTCGAACCCTGGTGTTTCCTCGATCTTGTCCAGGTGACCTATCTACCGTCAAACCTTTCAGCATCCCAAGTACCTACTCGTTACCAAGAGCAAATACACCCACCCCTGCGCTCTGACATTCGCGACTATTAAGTATATTGCTGGTGTGTTTAACAGTGAAGGCTGAGGCATAATAGTTATTTTCATCCGACATTTCTTTGAACTGCATTACACACTCAGCACTGTCATTCCCATTCTCATTGTCATTCTCTCAGCACTGCCAATATCCATTCTTGCCTCTCTCATACTGAATACTTGACAAAGACTTTTGGTTTATTCCTTAATGTAACTGACTGGATTACCCTGATATATCATCTTTTATATCTGTACCTCGTTTTATTTTTGTTGCATTCCGGGTTAACTTTGTAGACAAAATGTGCAAGTGGCAGGGCCCTGGGCTGTAAGCGAAGAACGATCGGCAATTTGAACAATTTAACTGCCGTGTCAGATTGAACCCGTCGTGGTGTCGGGGCTGGGAGCAAGGGAAGGGCTGGTTCAACTCACCGCTCGATCAGGTTTACTGATATCGGCGCTGGCCTGCATCTAATGGACTCCTGAATCGGCTGTGGTGATGAGTGGCTTCGTGGTTGTGGAATCACTTTCAGGAGCTTCACTTATGAATGATATTTGCTTACTTTTGTTGTCTGCACCTTGTGATATGTTTTTCTACATATTAGGTGTTTGACGATATTCTTTATTCGAATATTCTCTGTCCTGCAGCGGATCCGTGTTGGCAGCGCCGTGTTGATACTGAACAGGATATGAATACATCAGTTTCTATCCCTCCTTCGTTCTGTAGTTCACAACAGTACTCTCTCTGTCTGTCTGTCTCTCTCTCTCTCTCTCTCTCTCTCTCTCTCTCTCTCTCTCTCTCTCTCTCTCTCTCTCTCTCTCTCTCTCTCTCTCAATCACTCACTCACTCACTCACACAGAACGATAAGTAAATGTAATGGTCCTGTGTCGGCATTTATAAAACTGTTAAAATCTGTACTCGAATATATTTCAAGGAGGCAGAGCAAAGGAGAACCGACAGGGGGAAATAGATGAAACAGAAATAAAAAGAAAACGGAAATGTTGAGAAGACAGACGGGTGATTTTGGTAGCAGGATTGTTTTATAGAGAGGAAAATACACTCCATGATCATGCAGTTTTGCCAGAATCGGAAAGCCGGGGAAAATGAAGCCCCAGACTTCAATTTGTCTGGAGCTGCAGCTGAGATGCGAAGGGGATTCTGAGCCCAGTCTGGCCGCCGGGACCAGGTTTGAGCAGCTATTTTGTAACTGTAAGACAACGCACGCAAAATGCTGGAGGAAAGCGGCAGACCAGGTAGCGACAATGAAAAAGAGTTGGAGGTGGAGTTCAGATGGCGTTACACTCATTAATATTTTTATTTTTTCCTTTCAAGGTCCGTTTGAAGACCGTGACCTGGAGTTAAAGACCGACTTCGGTTCCATGCGGGAATGGGACCGGTTCTTCGGCTTTCAGGACCGGTCAGCGGTTCACCCTTGTGGGCGGCACGGGTAGAACCGACCCTCGGATCGAGGGTCGATTTCACGGCAGGAGACACGTTTGACTTCGGGGAGGCTGCAACATCTTTCACTGTGGGTCCGAAGACGCGAGATCTTCGCGATATTAAGGGACAGTGCTCGTAGAAAGCGAGGGAACGGACTTTTTTCTGACATCGCAGACCAGTGGGTCGTTGTTATGTCTCCCGTTCGCTATGAAAATGGGGGACACCTCTCTTTCCCTTATTAGGGAGAGAAGGAACCCGTGTCCTGTTGAATACCAGATGAAGTGCGATAGGTAATTGCAAGTCTATAACTTTGTTGTCGTCTTGTTCACGCTTGTTCTTGGTAGCGGCTGCGCTTTTTTTGCTGAGGGAGGGTGATTTGCTTACAGCCCCTTACTCCCGGCAGAGGGGAGCTGGGTGGGGGTGTTACTTTGGGGTTCTGACATTTAAGTTTCTTTCATTCTTTGTGACGCTTCTCGGTTTTCTTTGATGTTTGTGCAGAAAAAGCATTTCACGATGTATATTGTATACATTTCTCTGACATTAAATTGCACGTTTTATCCTTTGTCGACATTCTGGGCTGACAGACTGCATTATGTTAATGATGTGTGTGTCGTTTTGTATTTCGAGAATCTGTATCTTTTCTCGTGTTCATTTATTAACTCTGCTCATCACATTGTTTCCATTCACCCACCAGCGGGGCTATAGAAAAGGAAGCAGGAAGGCAGTTAAATTGTAATATTTTTCACCGTTTATTTCTAATGTTCCATGAGTTTCAACATCTGATTCACTGGATATTTCACCGCATTCTTTACTTCTTCCCGGAAGTTGCTCTGAGTCAGGGCGTAAATACACGTGTTGGTGCAGGAACTGAGAACCTGCAGCATTCCCGATGTGTTTTCTGTGATGTAACAGGGATCCGTGAAAGAAGAATGAACAACACTCTTGGAAATCCGTTGATAGATATAAAATACAACCTGCGTTACCCACAATAGCATGAAACTACCGGCTATGCTGAAGAGCAAACTGATGGATTTGCGTCGGTTCTCCATCTCCCGGATCTTGTCATTCTCTCCACTCTTTTGTCCCCGTAGCCCCCTGCGGGTCCGACTGACTGCTAGAATCCGCCCGACAGTCTGAATATTGAACAATAATATCAGAAGTAATGGGACACAAGGGGTTAAAATGCGGTGAAATAGCGTCAATGCCGCCCATGAGGGGGAGTTCCTGTAGCTCGGTGTAGGACCGCAATACCAGGGAACACCATCAATTGTTGTAAAAGGCTCTTATACAAAGCCCCAGGGGAAACTCTCCAAACAGGCCAGCACACAGGCAACCACAGCTGCCGTTCTCTCGGGGCAATATTTTGTTTTCAGTTTCTCACAGCAAATAGCCACAAATCGATCGACGGTGAAAGAGACAGTCAGCCAGACAGACGTCGCAGTGCTCGCAAATATCAACCATTCACCGAGTCCACACACAGGAGTGATGAAAAGGAATGATCGGGGAATATACAACCCAGCAGTCCACCGCAGCAGCGGATCGGAGATAGCGACCAGGAGATCGGTTGCCGCCATTCCCACCATGTAGAGAGTGAAACATTTGGAGAGACAGCACTTTCCTCGGGACAGGATCACAATTGCCACCAGGTTCCCTGGAAGAGACAGGGCAGAACAAGCTGAGAAAATACAGAACGGAAACGAATCGAGCTGTTGTAAGGATTCTGTGACATCTCCACATTATTCTTGCATTTAAAAGTGGAAGGCTTGCAGGAGGGTCGGGGGCACAGGCGTCGTAGGAATGTGAGTTTTCTGAGTAAATTGAAGTGTTATGATCTGAATATGGACTCGTTACTCAGTACCGAAAGTAGAAGTGGGATAGATAATCTGGTAACTCCGTCCTCGCAGTCAATACTGAATGCGATATTTTTTAGTAGCGACACAACCACTCAGACAGACCTGACGCCGCCACTCAATACATTGCAGGGAAATGGGGAAAAGGAATTCTACGACCAACAGCAAGTTCGGTGCCGCGCCCAGATGCCTGTAACGCTGTCAAAGTTTGATGTTATATAATATATTCAACAGTATTGATAATTATGAAGCCACACTTTGGTTTTGTTAATTGTCTCGGCAACCACTTCATGGTGTTGTCCCTCAGCGGCTTCACATTCCGGCACAGTGCACAGTTATCAAAAGTCTGCACTTTTTGTGCTGCAACATAGAACTCTCGCGTTTGTTAAATTGTTACAAACAGCTGATGGTTTGATTGCTACACCTAACTCAGACAAACGCTCAAATACAGACAATCAGTGCATGTTATCTCAGCGGGATGCGTAACACAATATTTCGAAATACAGTGCAAATTCCTGAAATACGGAGCACCGGGGATGGACAGGTGACAGCGGAACGCAGCGACAGAAACAATCACAATATTGGAATTAATCTTCAGTCTTCAGCAGCAGCAGCTGACACAGTGGCTTACAGAGAATTCCA
The DNA here is from genome assembly GCF_030144855.1 of Hypanus sabinus. Classification (NCBI taxonomy): domain Eukaryota; kingdom Metazoa; phylum Chordata; class Chondrichthyes; order Myliobatiformes; family Dasyatidae; genus Hypanus; species Hypanus sabinus. The sequence continues at coordinate 511,581 of NW_026781186.1, read as the reverse complement.
AAGGCTGAAATAAAGGGATAATAAACTTTTTGTATTCGCAAGAAGAACTGATGCAGCATTTCAGTGAGAATCTGTGACTTACGTTGCTCCCCAATTCACAGCTCTGGCAGAACTTTGAACTGGTGCATTCAAAATACCTCTGATTTATACACAGGGTCGCTCTCCAGAGATGCGATTATACCCCTGATTAATTTCCTTTGTTTACAGTTACTTGAACAAGCTCTTTAATTCATCACCCTTGTCTCTGACGTAAGTATTCGCCGATTCAAGCCAAACACATCAAAATTCCTGGGCTTTCCCTCAGCAGTGACTCATCAGGCTAATGACAAAGACAGCTTTGTCACGGAGCAGCTGCATTTACAGATTTCACGTTTTTGATGACCCGAAGAAAAACACAGACACCCAACATCTGTTCTGCGCTTTCCCTTTCAGAACTGTCCATCAGTCTTTTAGTTTCCTCTTGCTGAACCTCCAGCACCCCCCCCCCAACACACACAAACAAATACACACATACATAGGCACTCCCAAAGGCACATAAACACACATGTACAAATACATAGACGAAAGCATTAATGCCTACATATGCAGACACAACACTCGTGCTTTCTCATACAGCAGCAATATTAACTGCACTCCTCCAGCATTTTGTGATGTTTCTGATGTAAGAGTCTAATATGCGCATGTCAAATCTGACAGAGGCCAAACGAAAATTGAGAAGAAATGTTTTAATCTGCAAAGGAAGGGGCAGAGCGATAGAAGCAGTACTATCAATTGGGAGATGAACAGATGCCGGATGGCTGGAAGTGAATGTCAAGGGTAAGATGTAATTTCAGTTATGTATGTGTGTATGGGGGTGGGGGAAGGACAGAGAGAGAGAGAGAGAGAGAGAGAGAGAGAGAGAGAGAGAGAGAGAGAGAGAGAGAGAGAGAGAGAGAGAGAGAGAGAGAGAGAGAGAGAGGGAGAGAGAGAGGGAGAGGGAGAGACAGGAGACAGACAGGCACTGACTTCACACAGTCTGACATTTACCTCTCCCTCACTGACCCAGTTTCGTTCTCCTACACACACGCAAATAGTTCTTTCAAATCCGATACCCCTCTATGGAGGGACAGGGCACATATCAGCCGTTTCTTTCACACACACAAGGTGTGTTACAGAGCACAGAGACACTGATATCTTATCCGTCCCATAGCCTTTGACATCAGAAACGTTCAGTCCCACACTGAGCAGATACACATGTCCAATACAACTGTTGCACTGAACCACGGACAGTGAATCTTCCTATTGTATTATGTACACAGTGTGCTAAATGCAGACAAAGAGACCCAGAACTCACATACCCACTCAGGGAAATGCGATGACAGCAACAACAGCGTTGACAGAGTCAGTGTGAGTCGAAGAAAGGAGAAAAAGTATGAACGAAGGAAAACGTTAAGTGTGGTATAGGTGTACTTGAATATGTACATGGGATTGTGGGTAATATACTTGTGTGGTCTGAGATTCAATCAGCGTTCCAAAAGCAGAGCGAGGGGATAAATGGCCACTTTCGATTTCGGAAGCAGTGACCAGTTGGGTGACACCGGGACTGGTCCGAGACCACAGCTCTTCACAGTCTATTATATCCATGTCTGCTGCTGTTACAGAGCTTGGTGGCAGCTTCAGTAGTGAGCAGGGTTCGGAGAGAGTTTGGGGATGTCAGATGAAGTGAACGAGTGAGGATTTGACAGATGGACCGAGTTCGGGGAAATCTGATGCCATCCATTCCGAGAGATGCAGACTAAACATGACATTTCAACGTTGTTGTTCGTCCTTCGGAGTCGAAGACGAGCACAACTTCTGTCAGGTGGAGGGTTTGTGACTGCGGGTCCGGAGGTGACTGGTGAAAGCTGTCCCACCGGGAAGCTCGCCCACATGTGGGACACATTTTAACGTGGTGACACAGTGAAATGTTTAGAGGGACCTGGAAGTCCTTGTGAAAATATTACTGAGAGTTAATATTCGTGGTTACGTGGTAAGGTAAACAATGGTTTGTTCTGTAATACAGGAGGATTAGAGAAGAGGAGCAGAGTTGTGTTACTGGGAATTGGGTTATAAGTTTCTAGTAAGAAAGCGCCTTTCCTCACATTTCCTCAACAGAGAGACTAGAGGGACTATCCTTGCACAAACTTGACAGGTTGAGGAGATAGCAGGCTGTCCGAGTGAGGGGAGAGCGAGTGCGCTGCGCCTGTATTCTCTGGAATTGTCAGGAGAATTGTTGGATTCTGTCAGATAGTTTGGACTGATTACAGATAGGATGCTTCCTCTGATTGCGAATTCTGTTTCTATGGGTTACAGGTTGAGAATGAAGGAACTGATTTTCAGGCCGGAATGGAAAAGAAATTTACTTCATCAGTGATTATTTCTCCTGTTAGAACATATAACTGCGAGACAGAAGTGAAAATTTAGTCTGTGATGCTCGGCTAATATGATTATGCCGGTCATTGCAAGTTACGCTAATCCATCTGCCTGCATGTCGTCCACATCTCTGCCTTCTCTCTCTATTTCTTTGCCTAATTCAGAGCCTCATAAATACCATTGCTTTAACCGGCTCCGACACCACATCAGAAATGCAATCCAAACACCCGCAACTCTGGGCTTTGGTTTATTTTAAACATTTCCGCACACATCTTCTTTGAACGCTTTCCCTTCTCACCTTAACTGCATGTCCTCTGGTATTCGGTGGTTTGATGCTGTGAGAGGATTACAGCTGGCTACTGTATACGAGACTCTGATAAGTCTCTCTCTCTCTCCCCTTGGCGGCCTCCATTCTGGAAAGATTTACACAAGTTCGTGCTAATCCTCCTTGTAGACCTCCTCTCTATAAGCCTCTCCTAAACCCTTTCCAAAGGCGTGGCATCCTTACTATAATGGGACGGCCGAAACTAAATGCAAACTCCAGGTGGAACCTAATTAGACATCGTTAAATCACTTCATTTTATGACAATAACGATCCTCTCAGTTCTCGCCATGGTTTCCGCCACTCCGGAAAGAAAAATCCTAGTTGGTGCAAACCCACCTTCCAGATCTCCTCCCAGAAGTTCTCCTTATAATCTCTTCTATAGCCTTGCCAAATCCTCGGCATCATTTGTAATTCGGGCGACAGAAGCTGAATGGATGCTCCAGATGCAATCTGACCAGTGTTCTATAGCATACCGGATTTTTCTGGTCAAGGAGTGGGCGACGTCCTGGCAAGCAGTAGGTTGGAGAGCTGCTGGAGGATGACCAGCTGTTGGCTCATCACCGGGCAGGTGGACACAGTGATCACCCGGAGTGAAAGACCACGGCAGTTTCTCCCTCTAGCACAAAGAACTGTAGTCACATCAAACCATCAGCCACTGTTCTACATACGCAGAAGTGAGATGCTGTTAACGGACAGCATTCAGCATTCAAAACTGTAGTTCATCGAGCCTTGACAGGAAGCTCAGAGCACTCAGCCTTGACTCTGCTGGTGTGCTGGTTAATGGACATCTTGTCAGATCGCCCGCTGGTTGTAAAAGAGGGGTCCCTCACCTTAAGCCCATTGAATCTCAATGCAGGAACACATTAGGGCTGTGTACTCTCCCCTCTACTCCCTGTATACCCACGACTGTATCGCCACCCGCAGCTCCAATCTGCTAATTATATTTGCCGACGACGCTGCATTGATTGGCATTATTTCAAACAATAACGAGGTGACCTACAGAGACGAAGTCACCTCTCAGACACAGTAGTATCAAGAATACAACCTTCTCCCTCTAGGTCGAAAAAATCAAGGTTCTGGTTGTGGATTACAGGAGGAATGGAGACGGGCTAACCCCTACTGGCGTCAATCGATTCGGGCTTGAAAGGGTAAAAAGCTTCACGTTCCTCGGCATCCACCTCACCGAGGACCTCACGTAGTTTGTACACACCACCCTGTGGTGAGCAAAAGGTACAACAGCACTCTTTCAGCTCAGACGGATGAGGAAGTTTGGTATCGGCCCGCAGGTCCTAAGAACTTTCGACGGGGACATAATTGAGAGCATTCTGACTGGCTGCATCACTGCCTGGTATGGAACTGTGTCTCCCTTAATCGCAGGACACTGTAGAGAGTGGTGCCAATAGACCAACGCATCTCTAGTTGTGAACTTTCCATGATTCAGGATATTTACAAGGACAGGTTTGTGAAAAGGGCCCGTAGGATCATTAGGGACCCGGGCCAAACCAAACACAATCTAGTGCAGCTGGGAAGAGGTATCACAACACAAAAGCCAGGACCAAGAGTCTCCGGAACAGCTTCTCCCAATAGGCCATCAGATTGATGAACTCACGCTGATTCGAGTATATTCTGTTATTACACTGACCTATCTATTTATTATAAATTACTACGATAGCCAATTGCACTTTACGTAACGTAAAGGTTTGTACTCTTCCTCTTTGTGAAGAATGTAAATTCTCGCCAGATTGGACTCATGCAGGAAACCCGCATCAAGCAGCACGACAACACACACCAAATGCTGCGCGAACTCAGCGGGTCATGCAGCTTCAATGGAAAAGAGTACTCTCAACGTTTCGGGCAGAAAACCATCGGCAGGTCGGAAGAAAAAAAAAGCTGAAGTTTTGATTTAAAAGGTAGGGTGAAAGGAGAGAGAAACGCAAGGTGATAGCTGATATTCGAAGGGAGAGTGGATGAAACAAATAACTGGGAAGGATATTGGTAACAATCAGCTGTGAAGTGCCTGAATGACTATCGCCCTGTAGCGCTGACACCCATAGCCATGAAGTACTTTGAGAGACGTGTGCTCTCATACATTAAGCTTATAATCCCAACTGATCTGGACAAGCACTAATTTGCCTAATGGGCAAACCGCTACACAGAGGATGCAATCACAACAACCCTCCATATTGCTCTGACGCACTTAGAGGAACCGAACACTTATGTAAGGAAACACGAGGAGACCTGCAAATGCTGGAAATTCAAGCAAGACACAGAAAATGTTGGTGGAACACAACAGGCCAGTCAACCTCTATATGGAGAAGCACTGTCGACAGGTCTCGGCCCGAAATGAGCTTCTTCTTATAGATGCTGCCTGTCCTGCCGTGTTCCACTTGTATTTTGTGTTTGTTACTTATGTGAGGATGTTATTTGTGGACTTCAGTTCTGCATTGAACAGTTATCCCCCATCTTTACTCAGAGAGTGGTAGCTGTGTGGAACGAGCTTCCAGTAGAAGTGGTAGAGGCAGGTTCTGTATTGTTATTTTAAATAAAATTGGATAGGTATATGGACAGAAAAGGAATGGAGGGTTATGGGTTGAGCACGGGCCAGTGGGACTAGGTGAGAGTAAGCAGTCGGCACGGACTAGAATGGCCGAGATGGCTTTTAACACACTGTAATTGTTATATGGTTATAAACTGGTCAGCAAACTGAATACTCTTGGCTCTGGTTCCCCCCTATGCTCATGGCCCATGCGCTTTCTCACAGCCCGACCACAGTAAGTCAGAGTTGCTAAGCACACCTCCACCACCCTCATCTTAAAAATAGACACCCCGCAGGGCTGTGTGCTGAGACCTAGGCTCTACACACTCTTCATACATGACTACAATCGCATCTACTCCTCCAACTGCGTAATTAAATTTGAGAACGATACCACAGTGGTTGGCCTCATCTCGGACGAGGATGAAACAGCCTATAGGCTCGAGGTGGTTCATCTGATGGAGTGGTGTAAGGATAACAAACCTGGTCCTGAACACTGCTAAAACAAAATAGATGATCATTGACTTCAGGAGATCAAAGGACAGAGCACACCTTCCCCAACCCCTCCCCACCCCACCCCCTGATATACATGCAGAGGTAGTGTAAAGTGTAGAAAACCTAACGTTCCTTGGAGTTCTGTTGTCAAAACAGATGACATGGACCACCAACACCTCGCTGCTTGTAAAAAAGACACAACAAAGAAGCTTCTTCCTCAGAAATCCGAAACAGGCCAAACTCCCAGAAAATCTGTTGCTTAACTTCCACAGAGGCACAACTGAAACCTTCCTGACATCAGCGACACACTGTGTTATGCTAGCTGCACAGCAGCTGAACGACAAGACATCCATCGTGTGGCAAAGGCGGTCCAGGGAATTGTCAGAATGGCGCTCTCTGGACGGGACATCATCTATTCCAGCAGACTCAGGCGGAAAACAATCAGCATAACCAGAGACACCACAGACCTCGGCAACTCTCTGTTTGACCCCCTGCCGTTTAGCAAAATGTTCAGGACACTAAAATCAGAACAAATGGACTGAGGAACAGCTTCTACCCCAGAGTTGTGGGCTCCATCACACCACCCCACAGAATAATGACTGAAACTGTGAGCACACATATGTACTAACGGCACTTTGTGCATTTCCGTGATATTCTGGTGCTACTGCTACTTATTTTATGTTACTTCTCTGTTGAATACTGTTTTTTCTATTATTGTCTTCTTTTTATACCCATATAACCAAATAACAATTTCCGCATGGAAACAGGCCATATCGGCCCTTCTAGTCCGTGCCGAGCGTTTACTCTCACCTAGTCCCAACGAACTGCACTCAGCCCATAACCCTCCATTCCATTCCTGTCCATAATACCTATATATATTTTTTAAATGACAAAATCGAACATGGTCAACCACTACTACTGGAAGCTCGTTCCACACAGCTACCTCTCTCAGAGTTATGAAGTTCCTTCCCGTGTTAGCCCTAAAGTTTTGACCCTTAACTCTCAAATCATGTCCTCTTTTTTTTTTTAAATCTCTCCTACACTCAATGGAAAAAAGCCTATCCACGTCAATTCTATCTATCTCCCTCCTAATTTTAAATACCTCTATCAAGTTCCCCCTCAACTTTCTATGCTCCAAAGAATAAAGACCTAACCTGCACAATCTTTCTCTGTAACATAGGGGCTGAAACCCAGGTAACATTCTAGTAAATCCTCTCTGTACCATCTCTATTTGGTTGACATATTTCCTATAATTCGGTGACTAGAACTGGACATAATACTCCAAATTTGGCCTCACCAATGCCTTGTACAAAATTGACATTACATCCCAATTTCTATACTCAATGATCTGATTGACAAAGGCCAGCGTAGCAAAATATTTCTTCACCACCCTATCCACATGAGGTTCCACCTTCAGGGAACTATGCACTGTTAATCCAAGATCACTCTGTTCTATTGCATTCCTCAATTCCTCACCAGTTACCATGTATGTCCTATTTTGATTATTCCTATCAAATGTAGCACCTCACACGTATCAGTATTAAACTCCATCTGTCACTTTTCAGCCCACTGTTCTAACTGGCTTAACTTTCTCTGCAAGCTTTGAAAATCTACATCTTTATTCACAACGGCACCTATCTGATCCAATTTAACACCCCATAATCCAAACCATTAATCTATAAAACAAACATGATTGGACCCAGCACAGATCCCTGAGGAACACTACCATTCTCTCGCCTCCAACCTGACAAACAATAATCCACCACTACTCTCTGGCATGTCCCATCTAGCCACTGTTGAATCCATTTCACTACTTAACTATTAATACGTAACTACTGAACTTTCCTAACTAACCTACCGTGTGGAGCCTTGTTAAGGGCCTAACTGAAGTCCATATGGACAACATCCACTGCTTTACCCTCGTCAACCTTCCCAGTAACCTTTTTAAAAATCCAGTTATGTTTGTCAAACATGACCTTCCATGCACAAACCATGATGACCGCTCCTAATTAGACCCTGTCTATCCAGATCATTATATATTCCATCTCTAAGAGTACTTTCCAATAAGTTACTCACCACTGACGTCAAACTTACAGGCCGATAATTGCTAGGTTTACTCTTAGAACCCTTGATAAATAAATGGAACCACATGAGCCATACACCAATCCTCCGGCACCATCCCTGTTTCTAACGACATTTGAAATAATTCTTTCAAAGCCCCTGCTATTTCTATACTGACTTCCCTCAAGGTCCTAGAGAATATCCTGTCAGTGCTCATCCACTTTTATATTCTTTAAAAGCTCCAGTACCTCCTCTTCTTTAATCATCATAGTTTCCATAACTAACATACTTGTTTCTCTCATCGTACACAATTCAATATCCTTCTACATAATGAATACCAAAGAAAATAAATTGTTCAAAATCACCACCATCTCTTTTTGCTCCACACATAGCTGTTCACTCTGATTCTGTAAGGGACCACTTTATCCCTCACTATCCTTTTGCTATTAATATAATTGTAGAAACCCTTTGGATTTATTTTCACCTTACTTGCCAAAGCAACCTCATATCTTCTTTCAGCTTTTCTAATGTCTTTCTTAATATTCTTTTTACTTTCTTTATATTCCTCGAGCACCTCATTTACTCCATGGTGCCTGTATTTATTGTAGATCATTCTCATTTTCCGAACCAGGTTTCCAATATCCCTTGAAAACCATGGCTCTTCCAAAGTTTTAACCTTTCCTTTCAACCTAACAGGAACATAAAGAAACTGTACCCTCAAAATGTCACCTTTAAACGACGTCCAATTCTCTATGACATCCTTCCCATAAAACAAATTGTCGCAATCCACTCCTTCTAAATCCTTCTGCATCTCCTCAAAGTAACACTTTCTCTAATCAAAAATCTCTACCCTGGGTCCAGTCCTATCCTTCTCCATAATTATGTTGAAAATAATGGCGTTGTGATAATTGAACCCGAAGTGCTTCCCAACGCATACGTCCGTCACGTGACCTATCTCATTCCCTCTGTATTAACAGGCAGGGTGAACTCAGCAGGTCGGGCAACATCCGTTGAAACGAGTAGTCAATGTTTCGGCCCGCATTGTTCAGCCCTGACGAAGTGAGGCAGGCGCGAGTGACGTCAGCGTCCAGCGCGCACTTTAAAAGGCAGGACTTCTTGTCAGAGTGGTCATTTGAATCGGGAGCAAGTTACAGCTTGTGATTCAGCTGGGAGCTCAGAGAATTCGACCGTGTAGGTAGGATTTAAGCCTACCTGGTCAATACCTGTGGAGGAGGGGGAACAGCGCAGGCGCGTGTGACGTCAGCGTCGAGCGCGCACTTTAAAATGCAGGACTTCTTGTCAGAGTGGTCATTTGAATCGGGAGCAAGTTACAGTTTGTGATTCATCTGGGAGCTCAGAGATTTCGACCGTGTAGGTAGGATTTAAGCCTACCTGGTCAATACCCGTGGAGGAGGGGGAACTGCGCAGGCGCGAGTGACGTCAGCGTCAAGCGCGCACTTTAAAAGGCAGGACTTCTTGTCAGAGCGGGCAGCGGAGTCCGTGGAAGCAGAGTCCTGGGCTTTGGCTAAGTGGGCTTCGGCAAGCTTGTGTGATTGCTCGCTGAGGGGAAGAAGGTAAAGTCGCTAGGTGCTTTTTAGACTTATTCTATTAATTCAGTTCAGGTATGGGGGAGACAGTCAGAGCAGTGGTGTGCTCCGTATGCAGTATTTTGGAAGTCAGGGTCAACACAGTTGTCCCTGATGACCACACCTGCAAGAGGTGCGTCCAGCTGCAGCTCCTATCAGCCCGAGTTAGGGAGTTGGAGCTGGAGCTGGATGAACTACAGATCATTCGGAAGGCAGAGGCAGAGATAGATAGGAGTTATCAGGAGGTAGTCACACCAAAAAAACCAAGATTTAGGCAGACGAGTGACGGTCCAGAGAGGCAGGGGGAGCAGGCAGAGAGAGCATAGCACCCCTGCGTCCATTCCCATTAACAATAAGTATACCGTTGATGGGAATGACCTACCAGGAATGAGTTGCAGTGGCCCTGCCTCTGACACAGAGGCTGCACCCTCAACTAGAAAGGGGAGGAGGGAAGAGAAGAGAGCGATAGTTTTAGGGGATTCTATAGTTAGGGGGGCAGATAGGAGATTTTGTGGGGCAGATCGGGAGTCTCGGATGGTATGTTACCTCCCTGGTGCCAGGGTCCGGGACATCTCAGATCGGGTGCAGGCTATTCCTGCGAACGAGGGCATGAACCCAGATGTAGTGGTCCATGTAGGGACCAACGATGTAGGTAAGGTGAGTGAGGGGGTCCTGCTTAGAGAGTTCAGGGAGTTAGGAGTGAAGCTGAAAGGCAGGACCTCCAGGGTGACAATCTCGGGATTGCTACCTGTGCCACGTGCGAGTGAGGCGAAGAATAGAATGATTATGCACATTAATACGAGGCTGAGAGCATGGTGCAGGAAGGAAGGGTTCAGGTTTTTGGATAATTGGTCTTTGTTCCAGGGACATTGGGATCTGTTTCGAAGGGACGGTCTACATCTGAACCGGAGGGGTACTAACATACTTGCAGGAGTGTTTGCCAGTGCTGCTCGGTGGGGTTTAAACTAGATGTGCAGGGGGCAGGGATCCAGATCCAGAGGGTTGGTCAGAAGGAGCATGGGGTTAAAAGTGTAGAAGGTTTGGGTGATTTTGAGAAGGTCATCAAAATTCAGGGTGCAATTAGCCCGATGGAAGTTCAAGGAGCTGGGTTAGGTACAGTAGACAGTGTTTTAAGCAAAGATAGGAGGAATGGGCAATGAATTCTATACTTGGAACTACGATATTGTTGGGATAACGGAGACATGGCTGCAAGGGGATCAGGCCTGGGAATTGAGTGTACCAGGGTATACATGCTATCGTAGAGACAGAAATATGGGAAGAGGGGTGGCCCTGTTGGTGAAGAATGAGATTCAATCCTTAGCAAGGGGTGACTTAGGAGCAGGGAAAGTGGAGTCTGTGTGCATTGTGCTGACGAAAGGTAAGGGTAAAAAGACCCTAATGGGTGTTGTGTACAGGCCCCCAAACAGTAGCGTGGATATTGGGTACAAGTTGATTAGGGAGTTAACATTGGCATGTGCTAAAGTTAATGTAGTCGTTATGGGAGATTTCAACATGCAGGTGAACTGGGAGAATCAGGTAGGTGCTGGACCCCAGGATAGGGAGTTTGTGGAGTGTCTAAGGGATGTATTTTTGGAACAGCTTGTGCTTGAGCCAACCAGGAACGAGTCTATTTTCGACTTGGTGATGTGTAATGAACAGGGATTGATAAGTGATCTTGAAGTAAAGGCGCCATTAGGAAGTAGATTCCATAACATGATAAGTTTTTATCTACAATTTGAGAGGGATAAGGGCAGATCAGAGGTGTCAGTGTTGCAATTAAATAAAGGAGACTACGGAGCCATGAGGGAAGAGCTGGCCAAAGTTAAATGGGCGGATGCCCTGGCAGGAAAGACAGTGGATCAGCAGTGGCAGATATTCTTGGGCATAATACAAAAGATGCAAAAGCAGTTCATTCCATTGAGAAGGATAGATTCAAAGATGGGGAAGGGGCCACAGTGGTTGACAAAGGAAGTCAGAGATTGTATAGCATTAAAGAAAAAGAAGTATGACAGGGCTAAGATGAGTGGGAATACAGATGATTGGGAAAGTTTTAAGGAGCAGCAGATCTTAACTAAAAAAAGCAATACGGAGAGAAAAAAACAGGTATGAGCTCAGTCCAGCCAGGAATATAAAAGGGGATAGCAAAAGCTTTTTTAGCTATGTGAAGAGAAGGAAGATAGTTAAGAACATTGTTGGCCCCTTGAAGAATGAATTGGGAGAAATTGTTATGGGAAACAGGGAAATGGCATCAGAATTTAATGCATACTTTAGATCTGTCTTCACAAGGGAGGACACAAGCAATCTCCCAGATGTATGGATGGGCCAGGGTCATAAGATATCAGAGGAATTGAGACAGATTGACATTAGGAAAGAAACTGTGATGAGTAGACTGGTAGGACTGAAGGCTAATAAATCCCCGGGTCCAGATGGTCTGCATCCGAGGGTTCTAAAAGAGGTGGCTCCGGAAATTGCGGATGCATTGGTAATCATTTTCCAATGTTGCTTAGATTCAGGATCAGTTCCTGAAGGTTGGAGAGTGGCTAATGTTATCCCACTTTTCAAGAAGGGAGGGAAGGAGAAAACGGAGAACTACCGCCCTGTTAGCCTAACGTCAGTCGTGGGGAAGATGCTTGAGTCCATTATTAAGGACGAAATAGTGGCACATCTAGATGGCAGAAATAGAATTAGGCCAAGCCAGCATGGATTTACCAAGGGCAAATCATGCTTGACTAATCTGTTGGAATTTTTTGAGGGTGTAACAAGGATGTTAGAAGAGGGTAAGCCAGTGGATGTTGTATACCTAGATTTTCAGAAGGCATACAATAAGGTGCCGCATAGGAGATCGGTGAGTAAAATCAGAGCTCATGGCATTGGGGGCAGGGTTTCAACATGGATAGAAAACTGGTTGGCAGATAGAAAGCAAAGGGTGGCAGTGAATGGGTGTTTCTCGGACTGGCTGGAGGTGACTAGTGGGGTGCCACAGGGCTCTGTATTGGGACCACAGCTCTTTCGATTTATGTCAATGATTTAGATGAGGGCATTGAAAACTATATCAGCAAGTTTGCTGACGATACTAAACTGGGTGGCAGTGTGACATGCGAAGAGGACGTTGGGAGAATACAGGGAGACTTGGATAGGCTAGGTGAGTGGGCAGATACTTGGCAGATCTCATTCAATGTGAATAAATGTGAAGTTATCCACTTTGGAAGCAGGAACAAGAGGGCAGAGTATTGTCTGAACGGTGTAGAGTTAGGTAAGGGAGAAATGCAAAGAGTCCTAGTTCACCAGTCAATGAAGGTGAATGAGCAAGTGCAACAGGCAGTGAAGAGGGCAAATTGAATGTTGGCCTTTGTTACAAGGGGAATTGAATACATGAGCAAGGATGTCCTTTTGCATTTGTACAGGGCCCTGGTGAGACCACACCTGGAATATTGTGTACAGTTTTGGTCTCCAGGTTTAAGGAAGGAAATTCTGGCAGTTGAGGAAGTGCAGCGTAGATTCACTAGGTTGATTCCTGGGATGGCAGGGCTGTCTTACGCAGAGAGATTGGAGAGATTGGGCTTGTACACGCTGGAATTGGGGAGATTGAGAGGGGATCTGATTGAAACGTTTAAGATAATTAAATGATTTGATAGGATTGAGGCAGGAAATATGTTCCAGATGTTGGGAGAGTCCAGTACCAAAGTGCATGGATTGAGAATAAGAGGTCAGTTATTTACAGTTATTTAGAGGTCAGTTGAGGAAGCGCTTCTTCTCCCAGAGAGTTGTGCAGGTGTGGAATGCACTACCTCGGAAGACGGTGGAGGCCAATTCTCTGGATGCTTTCAAGAAGGAGCGATAGATATCTGATCGATAGGGGTATCAAGGGATATGGGGACAAGGCAGTGACTGGGTATTGATAGTGAATGATCAGCCATGATAACAGAATGGCAGTGCAGACTCGAAGGGCCGAATGGTCTACTTCTGCACCTATTGTCTATTGTCTATTGAAGGGTCTCAGCCCGAAACGCTCACTGCTCATTTCAACGAATGCTGCCGACCCGCTGTGTTCATCCAGCTTGTTTATACGTGTTTATTTGACCACACCATCGGCAGTGTACTTTGTGTTTACTATCACATTCACTAACAGGAGAACCGTCACTGCTCCTTCTCTGGTTGGTACCTTGATGTATTGCTGCAACAAACTATTCTGCACACAGTTTACAAACGTAGAAACTCCAAACCAACCAGTCCTTTTACAGAATGGACTTCCCAGTCTATGTGTTAAAAATTAAAATCTCGCACAATCTCAACTCTGTGCTTACTACAAATATCTGCTATCTGCTTACAAATTTGCTCCTCCAATTCTCGCTCCTCATTAGGTGGTCTATAATACACCCTTTTATGTGTTACGGCACCTTTCCCATTCCTCAATTCCACCCAGATAGTCTTCCTAAACGAGCCTTCTAATCTAACCTGTCAAAGCACAGCTGTAATGTTTTCTCTGACAAGCAATGCAACACCTCCCCCTCATGCCACTCCGATTCTTTCACACCTGAAGCAACGCATCCAGGAAGATTTAGTTGCCAATCACAACCCTCCTGCAACCATGTTTCACGAACAGCTACAACATCATATTTCCTGGTATCAATCCATTCTCTAAGCTCACCCACCTTTCTTACAATGCTCCTAGCTTTAAAATAGATGCATTTAAGAAACTCTCCACCTCTTCTTCTTTGTTTATCCTTAACGGTGGAAACAACTATTAGCTTTTCCTTCCTTCTCCCTTACTTCTTTTGGCTGAGCGCCCCTCTTCTCTATCACTTGCTTATCCCCCCTCACAAACTATCTACTAGCTTTCTCTATTTGTGAATTAACCTCTTCTTCCCTAGTCTCTTCAATTTGATTCCCACCCCCAACAATTCTAGATTAAAGTCACCCCAGTAGACTTAGGAAATCTCCCCGCCAGGATATTGCTCCCCCGATGAATCAAGTGTAACCCGTCCTTTTTGTGCAGGTCACACCTGCCCCAAAAGAGGTCACAATGATCCAGAAACTTGAATACCTGCCTCCTGCTCCAATGCCTCAACCACGCATTTATTCTCCAGCTCAGTCCATTCTACTTCTCAGAGCAAAACTGGGGGCGTGTCTCTCTTTATTAAGTTTAATATATTTATTCTAGAGGATATTGAATCAGATTCTAATGGTAGATTTTAAATTGTTAAAGGAGGCATTTGTAATAGAAAGGTTGTTTTGGTTCATTTGTATGGTCCCAATTTAAATGATTCTTCTTTTAAAAAAATTTGCTTTACTGCCAGATTTAAATATGTTGATAATGGGTGGGGATTTTAACTGTTGCTTAAAACCAATGATTGATAAACGTTCAACTAATCAACGACTTCCGAATCGTTCTGTGTCAATTATTAACTCCTTTTTGACCAATTTGGGGTTGATCGAATTATGGAGTCATTTACACACTGATAATAGAGAATATTCTTATTTTCAAGTCTATAAAAAATATCCGAGGATTGATTATATTGTAATTGATACCAGCCTTTTACCTAATGTTAAAAACTGTGAACATGACGCTATTGCTATATCTGATCATGTGCCTTTGAGCTTGTCCTTTGAACTTGACGATGCCATTTTTGACCGTCGACCAAACTTATTGCCAAACTCTGACTTCATCAGCTTTATCGAAGCCAGATAAAAGATTTTTTTTAAATGATATAGGAGGCATGTCTGAATTAATTATAAGGTATATATTCAAAGCATTTTTATGTGGGCAGATTATTTCTTATTCAGATGAACTTTCAAAAAAACAGACTAAAGCATAATTAGATAAAATTTCAAAACAAAACAAAGATTTAGAAAATATACATGCGACCTCTCCTAATATTGACTTATTTTTAAAAAAGGTGGAACTTCAATCAAAATATAACCTATTATTAACTCATCTAATAGAAGGTCATCCACTTAAGTTAAAGCGCCAATTTTATATGTTTGGAGATAAAAATAATAAACTACTTGCATATCAATTAAAATCAGCTGGAGCCAAGAGACAAATTTTGAAAATTCAGAAAAGATGGTACCCTGGCTCGGTATTATGAAATTAATAAGTTTTTTCAAAATTGTTATACTGAACTTTATAAACCTCAATGTCCACTAGACTCTTCAGAAATGAATGCTTTTTCTTTATGAAAGATTGTTTTTCCTAAAATTTCTGCACGAGGATCAAAAAACTATTGATGCTCAAATTACTGAATCCGAATCTGAAAGCTATTTTATCAATGTAATCTGGTAGGGCCCCGGAACATGATGTCTATCCTGTAGAATTTTATTTAAAAAATTGCAAAATTGCTTTCCCTATATTTGTTGAAAATGTTTAAAGAATCTTTTGTGAATACTGACTTACCCTCTACCATTTATGAAATTCTATTTCTTTAATTCTCAAAAAGGATAAATATCCTACTGATTGCTCCTCTTAGAGATCTATTACATTATTGAATGTTGATGCTATGATTCTACCAAAGAGAATGGCCAATCAGTTGGTGAATATTTTGGGTAAAATCATTTATAAAGATCAAACAGGCTTATTTATGGTCGTTATTCTTTCTCAAATATTCGGAGATTATTTAACATTATATATTCGCCTTCCTCTAAAATTCGACAATGTGTTATATCTTTGGATGCTGAAAAAACATTTGATCGAGTCGATTGGATATATTTATTTAATACTTTGAAAAAATGTTGTTTTGGTATTAATTTTAATAATTGGATTAAGGTGTATAAAGCTCCTATTACAACTGTTCTCACTAATAACTGTAGGTCTTTTTACAGCTATCATGGGGACAAGACAAGATTGTCCATTAAGTTCTTTGTTACTTAACTTATTATTAGAAACCCTTGCTATTGCTCTTCCTGAAGCCGAAAATATTCATGGGATTTTTGTGAATGAGTCCATGCACAAGATCTCTCTTTATGCTGATGATTTATTGGTGTATATATCTAAGCCTGCAGAATCTATTCCTGCTTTGCTAAAATTATTTGACAAATTTGGAGACTTTTCAGGATTCAAAATAAATTTTAGTAAAAGTGAGTTAGATCCTTTAAATGAATCTTCTCTATATATGATAATATTATTTATAACGTTACAGCTTCTTTCAGATATCTAGGTGTTATAATGACTAAATATGTAAGGATTTTATAAAGCCAATTTTCCTCCTTCAGTGGACTCTATGAAGTACTCCTTTAGTAGATGGAGTCAACTTACATTTTCACTTGTTGGTCGTATTCATGTAGTTAAATGATGATTTTACCATTTTTGTATCTATTTCAGAATATTTCTGTTCTTTTGACTAAGAATTTTTTTTTCATCAGATTGATTCTATTATTTTATCTTTTATGTGGGATAATAAAAGACCAAGAATTGGTAAATATCATTTGCAAAAGTTGAGAAAAGGACGGATGTGTCGCTTTGCCTAATCTATGAATGTATTATTGGGCTGTTTATTTGCGGTGTATGTCCTTTTGGTTATACTGGGGTGACAGGAATGATCGGCCAATTTGGATCGACCTGGAACTGAGAGCTGTGAAACAGTTTTATTTAACTTCGTTATTAGGAGTTGCGCCACCTATACAATTAACTAAATTTGCTAACATAAACTATATCCTGTGGTTAAGCACCCTTTACAAATTTGGATCCAGTTTCGCAATTTTTTTAACCTGAAAATTTTAAACTTTGTTGTATAATTCACCGTAATTACTTTTTTAAACCTTCTTGGAGTGATCCAAATTGTTTTAACTTTAGAAAAAAATAAGGTATTGATTCTTCTTTGGATTTATTTAAAGAAGGCCGATTGTTGTCTTTTGAACAATTAGTCGATAAGTATTCTCTCTTATATTCACACTTTTTACAATATCATCAAGTTAGAATCTTTTTACAAAACTATTTAAGTAATTTTCCTTACATATTGCAGGCTGACCTGTTAGATACTATTATGATTATGAACCCTCCCTTTGAAAGTTCTATTAGAGGAATTTATAATTTATTATCACAACGGGACAAGCATCCGTTACTTAAGATTAAACAGGATTGGGAGAAGGAAATCTATTTGACTTTTATATGGTAGGATTGGACACGGATTCTAAAGCTGGTTAACTGTTCTTCGATCTGGGCTAGTCATTCACTGATTCAATTTAAAATCGTACATCGGTACCATTTGACGAAGGAGAGACTTTCGAAAATACTCCCCAATGTTGACAGGTATTGTGATAGATTTAAAACTGAAATAGCTACACTGACACAGATGTTCTGGTCATGTTCTATATTAAGGAAGTCAGATTTTCCGACAATTTCTAAAACACTCAGAATCAATTTACAACCTAATAAACTGAATGTGCTTTTTGGAATAATTCCTCAAAATATCCATGGAATTTCTGTGTCTGAACAACATGTTATTGCATTTGTTACATTGATAGCTAGGAGGGCCACCTTTTTGAAAAAAAGAAGGATATATCTGCTCGTATCTTGTCACAATGGCTCTCACAAGTCATCACTTCTCTTAGCTTGGAGAAAATTAGAAGTGGAACCTTTTAACCTTTATTTATTTTGAGAAGAGATGGGGCTCATTTGCTCGTTATTATCATTTCAGTTAACTGATAGATTTCCTCCACTATCTAAATGTAATTCTTCTTTTTTTGGATATATCTTTTTTTTTTCTTTTTGGCGGTTTGATGTTTATTTTTAGAAGCTTCGTCTATGACGCATGGCTCCGGGGTTGTGCCCACAATGGATTCTTTTTTTCTCACTTTTCTTGATTAGTAGGGTTTTTATATTGAGAAAAAAATTCAATCTTTAAGTAATTTCGTCTTTTATGTAGTTGTTGTTACATCGATGTACTTGCGCTATTTTTGAATACTAGTAATGATGATGATGATGATGACGATGATAATAATAATACTAATACTACTACTAATAATTGCTATTATTATTATTATTATTATTATTATTATTATTATTATTATTATTATTATTATTATTATTATTATTATTATTATTATTATTATTATTATTATTATTATTATTATTATTATTATTATTATTATTATTATTATTATTATATTTGAAAAGGAAGAAAGAACACCTCACTCTCCCTGACTAGAGGAATGTCATCGAGCTGCAGCTCCAGTTACATAACACGATCTCTTAGGAGCTGCAGATCGGCGCACCTCGCGTAGATGTGGACGTCCGGGAGGCTAGGAGACTCCAGCACCTCCCACATCCGACAGCGAGAACAACAAGTTGCCCTCACACTCATACTTCCCCCTTTAATCAAATAACAGGAAAAATTGAACCCTGAACCAACCTTGCCTCGCCCGTTTCCGCCTAAGCCCGTTGAACCAAAGCCCTTAAGCCTTCACTTTACTCCCGGCTCACACCACTGACCGCAAACGAAGCTGCCCGCTGTATAATGCTTTTTATATCTTCCTCGGTTCACTGCCCGACGTCACACGCCTGCGCAGTCCCGCCTCTCTTAACTGAGATGAGATGAAGAAAAAAATCAGAAAAGCACATCTACCGCTTTGTTTGATTGCCTGAGAGGAAGCCAAACAGAATTTCATTGTACCTATGTATAATGACAATAAAGATCATTTAATTCAATTCAATGCAAATAAAATTGTTAATGCAAATAGGCATTTTTCACTGAATCAGAGTATATAGGTTTAGGGTGAAAGGTGGAATATTTCAGGGGAACCCTTTCACAGAAAGAGTTATGAGAGTGTGGATTGACTGCCACAGGAAGAGATGAATGCAAGTTGAATTTCAAAATTCAAGGGAAGCTAGGAGGAGTGATGACCATCAAAGATATGGAGGCTTATGGCCCAGGTGCGGGTCAATGGAGGTAGGAAAACTAACTGTTTGGCACAGACGCTAGAGTTTCTCGTAGACAATAATGTCCCTAATGCCACAGTACATACCGTTATCGAAAATGTGGTCATGATTTAGTTTTTGCCCCTAATCCGGCTGTGCCCTGCTGATGCGTAAAACGAGGCTTCTTTTGGCTGCAAAGGAAGCTCAATTGTCTCCGGACTTAATGTCAGACTTAATGAATAGACTATTCTTTTAGATATTTATGCGTTATAATCTGTTTAAAAAAAAGGATCTTTACAAAGCTAATTTTGTTCCCTGAGTAGATTCTATGAAGTATTTATTTAGTGGATGGAACCCACTTACATCTTCACTTGTTGGTCACATCCATATAGTCAAAATGATGATTTTACCAAAATTTTTATATGTATTTCAGAATATCCCTGTTTTTTTTTTTTTTGATCTGATTGATTCTATTATCTCATCTTTTATTTGGAATGATAAAAGACCAAGAATTAGTAAACGTCACTTACAAAAATTGAAAAGGATGGAGGTCTTACTTCGCCTAACTTAAGAATGTATTCCCTGGGCTGTTAATGTGCAATATATGTCCTTTTAGTTACACGGGGTTGACAAGAACGAATGGCCAGTTTGGGTAGATTTAGAATTGAAAGATGTGAAACATTTTTTTTTACCTCTTTATTGGGAGCTGCTTTACCTATACAATTAGCTAATACAATTCCGTAATTATTTAATCTTAAAAAAATTAAACTTTCTAGTTTAATTTATTGAATTTTTTTAAGCATTCTTTGAGTGATCCAATTTTTTTACTTTGGAAAAATGAAGGCATTAATTCTTTTTTGAATCTATTTAAAGAAGATAGACTGATGTCTTTTGAACAATTAGTTGATAAATATTCTCATTCGTACTCATACTTTTTACAATACCTTAAAGTTAGACAGTTCTTACAAAAACATTTAACTAATTTTCCTTACATATTGAATGCCGGCTTGTTAGGTACTATTAAGAGTATGAACCCATTGATGAAGGGTTCCATTGGAAGAATTCATAATTTACTATTACAATGGGATAAGTGTCCTTTATTTAAGATTAAACAAGATTGGAACGTAATTTGTCTTTAATGATGGAGGACTGGACACAGATTCTGGTTAACTCTTCTTTGATTTGTGCTAGTCATGCAGTGATTCAGTTTAAAGTTGTACATCATTACTATTTGACGAAGGAGAGATTGTCTAAAATATTTCCTAATTTTGACAGTTATTGTGATAGATGTAAAAGTGAGCCAGCTGGACTGACACAGATGTTTTGGTCTTGTTCTACACTGAAACGGTTCTGGAAGTCAGTTTTTTTCTACAATTTCTAAAACACTTAAAATTAATTTACAACCTAACAAATTAACTGTACTTTTTGGAATAATTCTTTAAAATATCCAAGCTATTTCTTTGTCTGACAAACATGTTATTGCCTTTGTTACAATGATAGTTAGGAGAGCCATTCTGTTGAAGTGGAAAGGTATGTCGGCTCCTACTCTGTTACAATGTTTCTCTCAAGTGATGCTACGTCTTAGTTTGGAGAAAATTAGAAGTCGAGCCTTTGAACCTGTGTTTGATTTTGAGAAAAGAAGGGGTTCATTTGCTCATTATTACCATTGAAGTTAATTGATAATTTTCTACATGATCTGATTGGATTTTTTTTTTCTTGCTGACCGTTTGCTGGTTATCTTTAGAAGCTTTTTGCATGGCGCATGGCTCCGGGGTTGAACGCTTAATATGTTTTTTCCTCACTTTTCTTTGCTTTAGTATTTTTCTTTTCTTTTCTTTTTTTGTGTCACCACATTTTTCAATCTTTAAAACAATGTTTTTTTTTTCCTTTACTACGATGAACTGTTGTTATTTTGGACAATAATAATGAAGAGATTTGAGTAGTTTAGACTCAGCAGAAAGCAGCTGACTGGGCAATCGAGGGCAGGTGACCAAGCAGTCTGATTGGGTAATCGTAAATTGAATAGCTCAACAAACAAATAAAAAGAGGGGTAGCTCAAGCGGAGCGGCCAGTGAATGAGTGGGGCCAGAGCAGCAGTGGAGCTTGGAGGCTTTGATTCGAGAGGTTTTGGCGAGCAGAGGCGGAGGACGAACTTGCTCCCAGTGGGTAAGGCCGGGTAAGGTTCTTTAATTAATTTAATTAACTTAGGGGTTGGTGATGGAGGTAGTAGGTAGGGCAGTCCAGTGCTCCGATTGTAGGATGTAGGAGTCAGGGACAACACAATTGCCTCTGATGACTATACCAGCATCCAGCTTCAGCTCTTGTCAAACCGAGTTAGGAAACTGGAGCTGGATGAGCTTCGGATCATTCGGGAGGCAGAGGCAGTAATAGGTGGAAGTTTCAAGGAGACAGTCCCCCTTAAAAATCAGGAGACAGGTAACTAACTGGGTGACTGTCCGGAGAGGGGAGGGGGAATAGACAGAGAGAGCAGAGCACCCCAGTGGCCGTTCCCATCAACAATAAATTTACTGTTTTGGATATTGTTCGTGGAGATGACCTACCAGGGACAAGTTGTACTGGTCGTGTCTCTGGCACAGTGACTGGCCCCTTTGCTGAGAAAGGAAGGAGGGAAAATAAGGAGAGCAGTAGTGATTGGGGATTCGATAGTCAGGGGGACAGATAAAAGGTTCTGTGGGAAAGATCCTGAATCCTGGATGGTGTGTGGCCTCCCTGGTGCTCGGGTCCGTGATTTCTTGGATCGAGTTCTCGGTATTCTCAGGAAAGAGGGTGAGCAGTCAGCTGTGGTCCGAGTGGGGACCAATGACATAGATAGGAGTAGGGATGAGTTCCTGAAGAAGGAATATAGAGAGTTAATATAAAAGTTAAAAAGCAAGGGTGGTAATCTCGGGATTGCTGCCTGTGCCACGCGGCAGAGAGGGTAGGAACTGGAAGTCATGGCAGTTGAATTGTTGGCTGAAGAGTTGGTGCAGGGGAAATGGGTTCAGATTTCTGGAACATTGGGATCTCTTCTGGGAAAGGTTTGACCTGTACAAAGTGGACCGGCTGCACATGAACTGGAAAGGGACCAATATCCTGGCGGCCAGGTTTGTTAGAGCTGTTGGAGAGGGTTTAAACTTGTTTGGCAGGGGGTGGGAATCAGAATGTGAGTGCAGAGATTAGGGTACAAGGACAAGGGCATGATGCTATGTGTTCTAAGTTGGTGAGGAAGGACAGGCAGGAGATAAAACATAAATGTCGCCACAGAGGGGTTGAAATGTTTCTATTTCAATGCTAAGAGTATTAGGAATAAAGTGGATGAACTTAGAGCATGGATCAGTATGTGGAGTAATGACACTGGCCGTTACTGAAACCTTGCTGGAGGAAGGACAGCATTGGCTGATGGAGATACCGAGGTTGAGGTGTTTTAAAAGGAATAGGATGGGAGGTAGAAAGGTGGGGGGGGGAAGTAGCAGTACTGGTCAGGGATAGTTTCACGTCTATAGAAAAGGGAGGACGCTGCAGAGGGAGTGTCCACTGAGTCGGAGTGGGTGGCAGTCAGAAAAAGGAAGAGAACAATCACGTGTGCTGGGAGTAGTCTATATGCCCCACTCCGAGGAGCAGATAAGCAGCCAGGTTTTAGAATGGTGCAGGAAATACAGGGTTGTAGTTATGGGTGATTTCAACTTCCCTCATTTTGACTGACACCACCTGACTGCAAGGGGCTGAATTTGTCAGGTGAGTTCAAGAAGGATTCCTGATACAGTATGTGGACTGGCTGATGAGAGGAGAAGCCATACTGGATCTAGTTCTAGGTAATGAACCTGATCAGCTGGCAGAGCATTTTGTTGAGAGTGACTTCAACTCCCTTAGCTTCAGCATTGCTATGGAAAAGGACAAAAACATGCAATGGGAAAGTGCTTAACTGGGGAATGGCTAACTGAAGGGATGAGGCAGGAACCAGCAGGAGTAAATTGGAAACAGATGTTCAAAGGTGAAAGCACATAAGTAATGTGAAGGAAGTTTAGGGAACACTTGCGCTGGGTTCAGGATAGTTTTGTCGCACTGAGGCAAGGAAAAAGTGGTAGGAAAAGGGAACCGTGGCTGAGAAAACACGTGAGGCAACTCGTCAAGCGAAAGAAGAAAGCATATGTTAGATATAAGAAGCAGGAAGCAGGAGAGGCTCATGAGAAATATAGGTTAGCGAGGAAGGAGCTTAAGAAAGGATTTAGGAGAGCTTGAAGGCGGCATAAGAAGGCCTTGGCATCTAGGATTCAGGAAAACCCCAAGGTGTTCTATGCGTATGTGAAGAGCAACGATGACAAGAATGAAGATGGGGCCGCAAAAGGATAAAGAGGTCAACATGTGCCTGGAGGCACAGGAGGTTGGGAAGGTACTAAATGGATACTTTGCTTCAGTGTTCATAAGTGAAAAGGATCTTGATCAGGGTGAGGTCGAAATGGAACAGGCCTGTGTGCTGGAGAATGTGGAGATTAAGGAAGAAGGTGTTGGATTTTCTTAAAAACCACAAATCCCCAGGTCTGGACGAGATATACCCCTGGATGCTGTGCCAAGTGAGAGAAGAGATCGGTGGAGCAGTAGCTATGATCTTTGATTCATCTTTGGCTGCAGGGGAGGTGCCGGAGGATTGGAAAACGGCTAATGTAGTTTCCTTGTTAAAAAGGTAACAGAGAAACCTGGTGAGACCTTCTATAGCCCGGTGAGTCTTACGTCGGTGGTCTGCAAACCATTGGAAAGGATTCTTAAGGATACGATCTACGAGCATTTGGAGAAGTACAGTCTACTCAAGGATAGTCAACATGGCTTTCTGAAGGGAAGATAGTGCCTCATGAGCCCAATTGAGTTTTTTGAAGAGGTAACAAAATAAATTGATGAGGGTAGGACGGTAGATGTCTACATCGATTTTAACAAGGCATTTGACAAGGTCCCCCACGAGAGACTCATCCAGAAAGTCATGAGGCATGGGATCAGTGAATCCTTGCTGTTTGGATAAAATAATGGTTACTGGAGGAAAGCAGGGGGTAGTTGTGGAAGGAAAGTATTCTGCATGGAGGTCGGTGACTAGTGGAGTGCTGCAAGGATCAGTCCTGGGACCCCTGCTGTTTATGATATTTATAAATGACCTGGATGAAGACGCAGGTGGATGGATCTGTAAGTTTGCGGATGAGGCGATGATTGGAGGAGTTGTGGATGGCGCTGTAGGTTGTCGAAGGTTACAAGAGGGTATGTACAGATTGCAGCGTTGGCCAGAGTAGTGGCAGATGGAGTTCAATCTGATTAACTGTGCGGTGATCCATTTTAGAAGGATAAACCAGAAGGCTGAGTACAGGGTTAATGGTCAGTTACTTAAGTGTGTGGATGAACAGAGGGACATTGGGGTTCAAATCCATACATCCCTCACGGTCGCTGCACAGATTAATATAATAGTTAAGAAGGCCTAGGGGATGCTAGGCTTCTTTAATACGGGGATTGAGTTCAAGAGTAGAGAACTCATGTTGCAAATCTACTAAAATTTGGTGAGACTACACTTAGGGTATTGTATTCCATTCTGGTCACCTCATTATAGGAAGGATGTGGAAGTTATGGAGACGGTGCAGAGGAGATTTACAGGGAAATTGTCTGGATGGGAAAACAAGAGTTTTGAGGCATGGTTAGCAGAGCTGGGACTTTTTTCTTTGGAGAATAGAAGGACGAGAGGGGTCTTTATTAGAGATCTACATGATTATGAGAGGTATAGATAAGGCTCTATCCAGTACCTGTTTCCCAGTGCACAGATAGTAAGCACCAGAGGGCATACCTACACAATTAAGTTAAGGGAGAGCAGTTTATGGGAGACATGAGGGGTATTTTCTTTTCCAGGTTGTAAGTGCCTGGAATGACTTGCCAGGGATTGTGGTGGCTAAAACATTAGGGGTATTTAAGAGCCTCTTGCACAGTCAAATGGATGAAAGAATATATGGTTTGGCTCAAAATCGAGCGCCGAATAGTCTGCATTGTGCTATCATATCCTTGTGTCTAGTGTCTTCTAGTGTCATTTACAATCCGTGTCCACGTACTTGCCATTGGTGCCTGTCAGTGCCCTTGGAATTCCGGGGCTTATTACTGATAAGTACACATACAATGGCTACTTTTCCTTGAAGCTGGCATTTATGGAAACAACAGTTGGAGTAACTGAGACTATGGAAACGGATGGAACTTTTTTTTTATTCTTGTGAGAAGGTTCCAAGGAGCAAGCAAAGAGAGAAGTAGAGAGAACTTTTTGAACACCGTGTCCATTCACCTTGTGTTCAGAGCTGCTTTAAAGAAGGTGCAAGTTCCTGCTAAATAGGATGATGAGCGGAAAGGAGGAACAGTGAGGTGAATCCTTTCTAAACCTGTCACGTTACGTTCTGGGAGCAACTAGGGCGACCGGAAACCCTACATTTGCTGAAATGTTCGGGGAATGGAAAAGGAGATTAACTGATAACGTGTTGGAACTTGAAGACGCATTTCCACTGGCAATCCTGAGTTTGATTTCTCCAAGAGTACTTGCCACAGTATTAAAGCAACCGAGGGCAGCCCTTTCCGAGAGAGGTCTCGCTGATAGGTTCCAGCCGGGGTTCCTAACATTCATCCGCAGCTGATGAAACAGAGGGAAGCTAAGTTTAGTCATGGAGCAGGAGCGCCTAAGCCGCCGGGAGGCACAGGTGATAGACACCGGGAGAGACGGTCCAGTAGTCAGCTGGGTGACACGAGTGATAGAGACTGTCCAAGGGGTGATTTGATGAGCGAAACACTCACTTTCCTGAATCCCCGAGAGTAGAAACCCAGAACCAGCACATGCTTCTCGCATGGCAAAGCTTTCAACCCTGGAATAATTTTCTGAACCACCTCTGAACCGTCTCCAGTGACAGCACAACCTGTCTCAGACAAGGGGCTCCAAACTGCTCACAATACTCGAGGTAAGGCCTCAACAGTGAATTTTAAAACCTGAAAATTCCATCGCTGCATCCATACCCCATTCCTCTGGAAATGATCGCGAACATCGCATTGGCCTTCCTCACCACTTTCGCAACCTGCATGTTCACCTTCAGGGAATGCTGGACGAACAACGTTGAGTCCTTTTGCACCTCAGATTTTCCAATTTTCTCTGCGATGAGAGAATAGCCTTCCATTTCATTTCTTCTGCTCAAGTGCAGCACCATACATTTTGTGGCAGTGTTTTATGTCTGCCACTTCTTTGCCCATTCTCCTCATCTTCCTCTGTCCTTTTGTAGACTTTCTACTTCCTCCAGATTTCCTGCACCTCCACCTATCTTCATCTAGACCACAAACCTCTCCGTATGATCATCAATTCCAGCATCCAAGTCATTAACACATAAAATAAGAGTATTAATCCATCAGTTGTACTGTATCCTGCAGTTCCGTTATATATTATGCTACCTCAATTGCAACTCTCTTATACGCTTATTTTATCCAGATTTTAATTTTATAACTTTTGAAATTATATTTACTATCTGTATTAAGTGTTTCAGCATTGCGTGAATAACTTCAAACCGTGCATATTCGATCCTCTGTCAATGTGTAATTCATCTGGTTGTCTCTGAGAGAGGTTAAATCTAAACAAACTCCAGTGAGCTTCACAGTCGCCCTGGATTATTGCGTAAAATAACAATTAATATCGCTATTACCATTATTCTTTCACTTGACTTTGCACAGATTGCTGTGTTGTACTCATTCAGTGTTTTGACTGTCCTGTTAGTGCGGTCATTCATGGATGTTATTGTGTTTCTTGGATGCCCGCAGGAATGTCAATCTCATTGCTGCAAATGGTGATATATGCATATAGATATTCTGTGATGCAAAATTTACTTTCAGCTTTGAACTTTGAACTAATTGAGCCGAAGGCTATTTTCCATGCTGTACGACTTAAAATATCTGCATTGCAAAACAAGGAAGAGTGGCCTGTTAAACAACGGAAAGTGAATATAATCCAGTCGAGAATGATCAATCCGATAGGCCCAAATCCAGAAAGGTGTTAAACACATATTACGGAGCTCTGCGGCAGATGTACACTTAAGAACGACAATGTAAAATGTCGTTTCAATATAGAGACCAACCATGTGTTTGAATGGCACCAATGTCATTCTGTCCAATAAACAGCCGCGGCTGAGAAGGTGACAGAGACACTCTTCAACGAGGCCTCTTTCTCATCAAAATCTGCAGCTTGAATCCCATGTAACCCGTTCTTCTGCTCTCTGTTGTGACTAAAACAAAAGCTTTATTTTAATTGTGTCTTTCTCATACTCCCAAACAGACCACGCTTTGATCGCTGCAGTAAAATTACAGTGGTTACATTATAAAAAACAGCACGTGAAAAACAGAGTATTTGTCGTGAGTGGGATTCGAACCCACGCCTCCAGTTGGAGATCAGAACACTCGCGTTTACTAGAATGCGACTTACTCGCTTTAAGTCTGGCGCCTTAGACCACTCGGCCACCCTGACCCCTCTGCAGTACTCTCTCCACATGCCAGATAAACAGCTGAATTTCGGAATAGTCTGAATGGCTGCTTTGATGAGAGGGTATACATACAAACACACTCGATATCCTGGGAATCTAAATGAATATGGACGTGATGCATTTTCTCAGGTTGCGAGCATGTGCGGAATCAGAGCGTACAGCATCACAGCACTGGGATTGTGCTGCACTCCATTCAGGCCATCCTCCAGAGAGAGGATGACGAGGATTCGGAGAGTGTGCGGAAGAGCATCACCAAGATGCTACCTGAAATAGACGGTTTGTGCAATAACGAGAGTTTAGTCAATCTTGCTCTTTTTCTCTGGAGCATCGGAGGTGAGGGGGAATCCGACAGACGTTTCTTAGATTTTCAGGCATAGATATTGGTAGTGCATGGAAAAGTTATCTCCATTCTAGGGTTTACAAGTCTTTAAAAGATCCTCTCTGAGGGCATATATTTCAACTAAGAGGGGATCGTAACAAACACGATGTGCCAACACCGCATAACTTTATGTCGGCAAAACCAAGGAGTGATTGTTGTCTTCAGCGGAGCGAAAACCAGAGGTTCTTACGCCAGCTCTCTTTAGAGGATCAGAGGCGAGGCGCGTCAGTAACTTTAAATTGTTGGAATGACTTTATCCTTTGCTTTCTTAGGAGAATGCGGACATTCAGCATGAAATCAAAAACCATGATGAGCTTCTATAGATGTGTCGTAGAGAGTTTATTGTCTGTCTGCATTGAGACAGGGTACGGAAATACCGTACCTTTGAAGGAAAATCTTTAAAAAGTTTATTGAATTCTGCCCAGTCCATCACGGGAAAAGATCTGCCAAACATTAGGCACATCCACGTAAAACGCTGTCATAGAAAAACAGCATCCACTGTCAGAGGTCGTCACCATCCTGTCATGCTCTTTTTTCGCTGCTGCCATTGGGTAGATGGTACAAGAGCCTCAGGACTCGCACCACCACGTTCAAGAACAGTTGCTACCCATCCGACACCGGACTTTTGATCAAAAGATGATAGTGTGCACTACATGCCCATCCATTGAATATTCCGACTACCAATCATTTCACTTTAGAAACAATATTGATCAGCTGAGTATGCCAGGAGGAGCTCAGCAGACCAGGCAGCATCTCTGGACAGACATAAGCAGTCGGCGTTTCGGGTCGAGATCCTTCACCGTGAAATTGTTTCTGAATAAATCACTTACCCACAGTTCGGTGTCTGGTGATCTATTGTAATGTGATGAACAGTGTCAAAAACATAATCTTATCCTCCAACAGTTTTTCCAATCCGCCTCAACAACCCAGGGTTTGTTTGCAGAAATAACATCGCCTCGAATGAATGCTTAAAGACAAATTATGTCAGGAGTGGGATTCGAACCCACGACCCCAGATGGAGACCAGAACACTCCTATTTGTCGGAAGGACTTTCATTCCTTGAGTCTGGCGCCTTAAACCACTCGGCAATCCTGACAACTTTTGATGTGTGCTGAGAACGGAATGAATGCCAGACTTGTAAGCAAAGTTATATACACACAATCACGCATATCGTCCTGCCAATCGGAAATGAAAGCGAGAGTGTTACAATTTTCTCAGGTTAGGCAAATTCTGTGTAAAGTGAAGCTGTAAAACAATTCCAAATCGAACACTCGTGAGACGCGTCTCGGCAAGAATTTGTGAAGGATGTTTGCTGAGATAGATGAGAATGCCTGGAAGACTCAATAATTTTACATTTAGTGAAGCAGAGAAATAAACGTTTATAGACACGACTGAATCTAAAAATTGAGTGGGAGTTGATCGCAACAATGTCAACAGAAACTGAACACAGTTTGTTCAGTTAAACCGGGCAACACTGCATTACAGATGGACGTTGGTAAGTAGACTACAAGGACAATGATCTGATGATTGTGGAAGAAAGCGAAGATGTGACAAGGTTCACAAGAACATAAGACATCGTGCAGAAAGGCCGTTCGGTCTCTTGGGTTTGCTTCATCATTCCGTCATGGATGAGTTATTACAGTCAGAATGTTGTTCAGGCTTGTAGATCAATGTTTAATCTGACGGAGCGGAAACAGAAGCAGGGTGTTTTGGACGTTAGAGCACGGGCTTTCTGAGAGATGAGACGCTTTAGAGAACGTAATTCGCTCAGGTTCTCTGATCCAGTTTTAAATGTACCGAACACATTAAAATAAGGCAGGAACAAGCTCTGGACGCCACCGACTCAGTAAAAGGCTCCTCGCGAGATGTGGAAGACGGGTAGGCGTGCTGGAGTTGAATCTGGATGAACTCCGGTTCATTCAGAGCCACGGACATGATGGACCGGAACATATAGAGTGATAGGACAGCCAGGGTGCAGGGCACAGAAAACTGGGTGACAATCAGGAGGAAAAAGGTTTTAAAGACCCAGTGCAGACTATCTTTATGGCCATCACCGTCAGCAACACCTGGATGCCATTTCTGGTTGGATGACCTGGACGGGGAAAGACATAGAGGTCGGATCTCTGGCACTGAGTATGGTCTGTGACTCAGACTGGTAAGGGAAGAACAGATTCCCGGATGGTATGTTGCCCCCCGTGTTGAACATTCTCCAGTAGGAGAGTGAGCCGGCAGGGGTTGGCTCCAGCTCGGTGCCAATGACATCGGTAGGAACAGTGACGAATTTCTGCAATGGAAATTCAGAGATTTAGGTGCTGAGGTGTAGGGCAGGATCTTCGGGGTTCTGACAGTGACTCGTGCCGCGTCCTTATCAGGCCAGTAAAGGAAATATGATGCAGATTAACACGTGGCTAATGGTCTGGTGCAGGAGGGAGGCCATACGATTTTTCGATCATTGATCTATCTTCCAGGGAACCTGAGACCCATTGATAAAGACGATTTGCACGTGAACTAGAAATGCTAATATCCTGCCGAGGGTTAGCTAGCGCTGCATGATTAAGTTTAACCTACATTTGTAGGGAGGTGGGAACAAGCGTGCCAGAACAGTTAGTGGAGAGATTGTACCGACATTTTGATAAGATCTCACACAACGGCAGGAAGGTAGGACTAGTGCTCTGCACTGCGTATACTTCAGTCGCAGAAGTATCGGAGAATAAGTCGATGAACTCTGGGCTAGGATCAAAACTTGGAATCATGGTAACTTAGGCGTTAATGAGACTTGGTTGCAGAAGAGTCTGGTTTCTTTGTTTCAGAGTGATAGAGCGAGATGGACTAAAGCAGGAAAAGTAACGTTAATAATCAGCGAAAATGTCACGGCTGACTTCAGTCAGGACAGATGCAGAATTAAACTATTGTGGTTTTATGAGTGAAACTGAAAAAGAGGAAAGGTATGATCACGTTAATGGGGATAGTTTACTGACCACCCAATAGTCAATAGTATTTAGACGGCCAATGTTGAGGAGATATCGCTGTTTATTGCAAATCATTACGGTTGTTAGAGTAGGTGTTTTTAACATTCCGCACGTCGATTGTTAATTCCACACTTTTAAAGGACTATATGGGTAGGAGATCGTCCAATGTGTTCGGGATTTTTTTTTTTTTTTAATTTGTGCGTTTACGAGTTGCCGAGAGCATGTGCGATACTTGATATACTATTATGAAATTAATGAGTCGTGGCAAGAAATAGAAGCTTGATTTAACGAACTCGTTGTAACTCGTGATCTCAATGGTTTCAATGTAAATATGTAAACGAACTTCGTTCGTGCTTTGTGAATTTTCATTGGAGAAAGGTCAATTTTGACGGTATCAAAAACACTTAACAAGTGTCGATTGGGGACGGACGTTTTCTGGTAAGTGGGACGCGTTCAGAAATGAGCCAATTATCTGTACATGTACTCAGTGAATGACCACTCTCCTTCGGCTTGCACTGTTCCAAATCGACATTCTTTTACAAACACTAATACACAAAATTCATGCAAACATACAATTTGAGAAGCAGCCCAATAGTGTATATTATGGAGCTTGGTCCACACACCATAATCGGGAACAAATGGAGTTCTACACAATTGATAAATGATTACAAATATTGAATAAAACATGAATGTTCAAATGTAAACCAGGCTGGAGGCGTCACTGTGATTGCTAATTATGTTACCAATTATTCCTTACCGCCTTCCTAAACACGGGTCTCAGTGTCGACTTATAATCCCATCCTTTGCCAAGACGCTCGCTGATGGGTTGAAGATCAGAGTGAGGATTCACCATCGGGATCACTAGAAGTGGAGGATAGTACGAAACTTCGGGAAAGTCCAAACAGAAGATGTTTGGCACAGTGATTGATTTGACCAGTTTTGGAATTGCTTCTCAATTTGCGTTCCTATTGACATTAATGGATCTGGTGTTGAAAGGGTGAACTGGATCACATTCCTTGGCATAAACATCACCGAGGATCTCAAGTCGTCTGTGCACGCCAGCTCTGTGGTGAAAAAGGCACAACAGCGCCTCCTTCACCTGAGACGTTTGAAAAAGTTTGGAATAGGTTTCCAAGTTCTAAGGTCTTTCCATAGTGGCACGATTGAGAGCATCCTGACTGGCTGCATCACTGCCTGGTATGCACACTGTACTTCGCTCCATGGCAGGACTTTAACATCCAGGCTCATCTGTACAGATGGAATTCCCTCTATTCCGGACGTAAACAAAGACAGGTGTGTAAATAGGGTTCTAAGGATCATAAGGGACCCGGGTCACGCTAACCACAAACTATTCCAGCTGCTACCATCCGGGAAACTGTACCACATTTTAAATGCAGCGAACAAAAGCTACGGGATATCTTCCACCAGGCCATCAGGCGGTTTAATTAATGCTGACGCAACTGTATTTCTATGTTCTAATGTCTATACTGGCGTACATAATTCTGCTTAGAAATTACGACAATTGCAAGTTGCTCATTTATACGAAGACGTATCGATTTTTTTTTAACCTCATGTATATGAATGATGTCACTAATCAAGTCAATTTAATTCAAATAAACGATACAAAATAAAGAGGGAGTTAAAATAAAAGTGGATTTGTAATATTAATCATGGACTCTAACATCTGATGGGATTTGCCTGAGGATAGAGAGGCAGAGATGAGATTGCTGGGTCTAAACCAATGTATCAATACTCCGGATTGCAAAGGACACTGTGGGACAGGGGAATAGCTATATTGCTCCATCTTGCAGAACGGAAATCAGGATAAAGCGAGTAACTCCAGAGTGTGCGTTAATCGGCAGAGCTATAGAAGTCATAAGAGTTTTCAATTGTTCTAACAATACCACCATTTCCATCACTAAATCAATGGCAAATAATGTAAAAAAGAATAGATGCCAACACAGTCCCCTGTGAAACACTGCTGGACAACGCCTACCAGTCAGAAATCGCTCTATTTACCCGCCCCCCCCCAGTCATCAGCCACTGCTTTGTCCATGCTAGAACGTTCACTGTATTACCATGTAGCTTGTCAAGCAGCCTCATGTGTGGCACCTTCTCAAAAGCATTCGGAAAATCTCTTTTGTCTGGCTTGTTCCCCCTTGAAAGAATTCCATTAGATTTCTCAGGCAAGATTTTCCCTGGATGAAGCCATGCTGACTCCGGCCTAGTTTATCATGTGTCTCCAAGTACACTGAGATATCATCAGTAATAATTAACTCGGACATCTTCCAAACCCCTGTGGTCAAACAAAATGGCTTAGATTTTCCTTTCTTCTGTGAAGAAGAGTGAAGTGACAGTTACAATTTTCCAGTCTTCCGGAAACATTGCAGACGGAGTGGTTGTTGCAAGATCATTTATAATACTTCAACCATGTCTTCAGCCAACTCTTTCACAACTATGGCGTGTATACCGTATGGTCCATCTGATCTACTTCATATATTTGAGTTACTCACTAACCTACTCTCCCGTCATGGTAACTTCTCACACCTCAGACCCACGACACCTCAAATTTCCAACACACTGCTAGTGTCTTCCACAGCGAAGACTGATGCAAAATATTTATTTAGTTCTTCCGGTATTTGATGGTCCCATATTGCTACATCTCCAGCATCGTTGTTCAGCGATCCGATGTTCAGTCTTGCTATTTTTCTTATGTATGAAGAAGAGTTTGATGTCCTTACTAATGTTATTCGCTATCATACTTTCGTACTCGATCTTTCCGTTCATAATCACTTTCCGGTGCTCCAACTTCCCACTACTCTTGCTCAATTGTTCACCCTCCCTTTTGCTTTTTATTTTCATTTTGAAATCCCTTATTAGGACCAGATAGCCATAAGATATAAGTGAAAGTATTCCATTCGGCCTGTTGAGTCTGCTACACCAGTCAATCATGTGTTGATCCAAATCTTCCAGTCATCCTCACTTCCCTGTCTCTTCACCACATACTCTTTGATGACCTAGTTAATCAAGAACCGACCTATTCCTGAATTAAATACACCCAATGTCCTGGCCTCCACAGACGCTCGTGGCAACAAGTTCCATTGATTTACCACCCTCTGACTAAGCTAATTTGTCCTCATCTCAATTCTAAATGGACATTCATCAATCCTGAAGTCGTGCCCTCTTGTCCAACCTATGCTTCCCTGGCTTCACCAACTTCCCTGTAATTCCATGGGCTCTTATCTTGTTAAGCAGCCTCACGTATAGCACCTTGTCAAAGGCTTTCTGAAAATCCAAGTACACCACTTCTACTGCATCTCCTTTGACTACCCTGCTTGTAATTTCCCAATAAAATCGCAACAGGTTTGTCAGACAGGATTTTCCTTTCAGGCTTTAGCCTACCTTGCTATGTGCCTCTCGATACTCGGTAATCTCATCCCTTTCAATCGATTCCAACAACTTTCCAAACACCGATATCAGACTAACTGGTTTCTAGTTTCCGTTCTGCTGCCTCCCACCATTCTTAAATAGGGGAGTAACATTTGCAATTTGAAATTTTCCAGTCTTCCGGTACAATGCCAGAATTCATCAATTCTTGAAAGATCATCGTTAATGCTTCTGCAATCTCTCCAGCTACTCCTTTCAGATCCCGAGGGTGTTTTCCATCAGGTCAGGGGATTTATCCACCCACAGAGGAGGAAGCCTCCTGAGCACCTTCTCAGTCGTAATTTTCCCTGCACAAATTTTACTTCCAGGACACTCTTGAATGTCCAGTTTACTGCAGACGTCTTCCACTGTGAAGACTGATGCAAATTGCGCATTCAGATCCTCAACCGTGGCGTTAGCCATGGTTGTGTCATCATTTCTTTGAACTGTTTTTCTTTCTCTTTGAGATGTATATATCTTGTGCCTTCCAGATTGTTTCCACGTATTCCAGACATTGCAGTTCATCTGTCATCCCTGCCAGTGTTATTTTTCTTTCTCAATCAGTTCTGGCCAACTACTCACTCAGCCTCTGTAATTCCGATTAATCCACTGATATACTGATACATTTGTCTTGAGCTTCTTCTCAAATTTCGGGGGGAATTCGATCATGTTATGATCACTTTCTCCTAAGGATTCTGATAGCTGGAGCTCTCTGAACAATTTTGGTTCATTGTGCATCACCCAGTCCAGAAAAGCCGATCCATTGAGCTCAAACACGAGGGGCTGTGATAAGCCATCTAGTAGATATTCTAGAAACTATGTATCCCGTAATGAAGCACCCACCAGATATCCACCAAACTACATGCATATTGAAGTTCTCCATGACAATTGAAACATGGCCTTTCCAGAATGCATCTTCCACCTCCCGTTGTAATTTGCAGGCCACATCATTACTGCTGTTTCGGGGTCTGTACACAATTCCCAGCGGCTTTTTGTTTTTAACCTTGCGGTTCTTTCGCCCTATCACAAATAAAGTAACCTTCTGGTATTCGGCAGATCCACTGCGGGGAAATATCAACGCTGACTATTATCGCTATAATCTTATTGCCCTCTATGGAACTCCGACACAAGATCCTTCTGCATATCAATACTCTCCCAGCCTTTCTCATTGTTATATTTGTACTTCATCTCTCAGAGGTTAAGGTTTCGTATTTGAGCAGCTTAAATGCTATCATTTCTTCGCCAATATTTGTTGTTGAGTCTGTAATATTTCATTATTTGAGTGTATTGTAAATATGCTGTTTTATTATATGTTATTTCACATTTACACAATAGATTAAGTGTATTTTAATGTAATTGGCTTTGGTATTTTTTCCCGTGATTAGATCATCAACAGCAGCCATTCTAGTACTTAACGCACGCCTTCATATTCCTAACAAAACAGCATCCTTTCTTTTTATACTTTTCTCTTGTTTCATTAACTTAATCAACTTAGACCACGTGAAAAATTCTAACGGAGCAAAATTAGGTCATTTGGCCCACCGAGTCTGTTCCGTGTTTAGATCATGCATGATCTATTTTCCCTCTCAGCCTCAATCTTCTGCCTTCTCCCCGTAATTCTCTACCTAAAGTACGCATAGAGAATTGACCTCCACAGCTTATTGCGGCAATGAATTCCACAGATCGACCATCCTCTGGTTAAAGATATTGCTCCTTATCTTCGTTCTAAAAGGACGCCCTCATTTCTGTTGCTTTGCACTCTGGTTCTAAACTCCCCCATGGTCAGCAGCTAGCTAAGTGGATGACGCCTTCTCATCGGTGTACATTATAGGGCTGGGGTTGGTCTCTATTAGAATGACTGCAAAAACCTCTCCCCGGCTGTACACCGTTCCGAACTGTCCAGTCGACCGTTGACCCAACCGCTGAAAGGGCCCAGCTGATTTGTATTCACTGAACATTCTGACTGGGGGTGAGTGCCCTTTCTCAGTCTACCTCGCGAGCGCAGCATTGTCACCTGATATCTGGTGTAACTTAGATCGCTCCCTTCTACTTTCCACAATATGTTTTAATTTCTACTCTACGCTCTACAACTGATCATCAGCCTTCAATTTCGAAAGCCGTTACCAATATACTTTAGCATACTATTCACGGCTTTCTGTCACGCTCTCGGAGTATTCAGCATATATGAGGAGGAACAGAGTCGACGTTTGAGACTACAGGAAGGATGTGGAAACCGTTGAAGGGGTGCAGAGGAGATTTACAAGCATTTTACCTGGATTTGGGACATGCCTTATGAAATCAGATTGCGTGAATTCGGCCACTTCCCCTTGAAGTGACGGAGGATGAGAGGTGACCTGATAGGAGTATAAGATAATGAGAGGCATTGATCGTGTGTATAGTCAGAGGTTCCCCACTCCCTCCCCAGGTCTGAAATGGTTGCCACAAGAGGACACAGGTTTTAAGTGCTGGGGAATAGGTACAACGGAGTTGTCAGTTGTACGTTTTTTACACAGAGGGTGAGGAATGAGTTGCCGGCAACAGTGGTGGAGGCGGATATGATAGAGTCTTTTAAAAACTTTTAGATAGGTACATGGAGCTTAGAGTAGGGACATGTTAGGCAAAAACTTGTGGGCGAAAGAGCTATATTGTGCTGTGGGTTTTCAATGTTTCTATGAGACACATCCATCACAGAATTAGCACTGACCCTTCGGGGCTTGGGTCAAAGCCTGGTGTCATGATATGGATCTGTGAGTGCGAACATATTTCGGGGTTATCGTTGATCTGGTGTGTCTAACGATTTGGAGGTGAAAGTTGCTTCATTTATAGATACGCCAATAATAATTTTAACTTGAATTTTGATCTCTGTTCTTGTGTTTTGCAACTCTGCAGAGTACGCACTTTCCCCGAGAAAGGAATCAATAAGGGTAAACACACAAGGAAGCGTTTTCTTAAAGCATTTGTCGACAAATATGCATCATAATTTGGAGATGCGAAACGCTTTAAGGGTCTGTATGCCAAACAGGGTACGCCCGAGATTTGGGGTGTGCACAGATTTACGTGTCTCTTGTAGAATATTTTGGTGGATTGGGATTAGGTGTGCGCACAGATTACGGCGTGTCGCCGGGTTTAAGGGAGCACACGGATTTCAGCGAGTTGGTCGATCTGCGGGTGTGATAAATCCCAAGGCACTTTGAAGTTTGAACTTTGTTCTTGCTATTCTTTAAAATGAAGACACCAATTTGTCTCACTGTTCTTGCTCTGGGATAATCTAATGTGCAAGTGGCGGGCCAGCAGATTTCGGCTTGTGCACAGATATCGGGATGTGCACAGATTAGGCGGTGCCTCGGCGAATATGGGGTTGCACATGAATTTGGGGATGTGCTCAGATTTGCGTCTGCCGGCGAATATTGGGGCGCACACAGATTGGCTGGTGTCCGTGTATTAGGAGATGCACACTACTTTCTGCATTGCCGGTGTACTGGGTGGGCCACATGGATTTGGGGCAGCGGACATGATATCTGGGTGCGTGTGGATCAGACAATGAACGCAGATTTCAGCGGGTTGTGGTGAAAATGGTTTCAAACGGAAGGAATATGTCGGTTAATTTGGAGCTATGACAATCTCAAGCATGTTTCATTTATAGATACCTTTATAATAAATGCATTTGAATGATGAACTCTATTTTCACTATACATTTTCATGTGTATCCAGCTATTTTCTCATCTGTTTGAAAGATTTGAAATGGTATAATCAATTATGCATGTGCTGAGTTTGGCGCTGTGTAAATGTTTTGTGGGAACACAGATTTGGGAGTGTGTGCGGATTTGGGCAGAGATTTAGGGGTGTGTCGATGCATATGGATTTGTGGATGTCGGCAGATTTGTGCGTGTGACTGATTTCAATTTTTTTTCATTTTGTTTGTTCTTGCAACTTTTTCAGGTGGAGGCGATTATTTGGTGAGCTGTTTAAATATATTTTAGCTGGGATAATCACATGTGCATATGAGGGTTTGAGCAGGGATGCATGCTGATTTAGGGTGTATCGTCGAATAGGTGACTGCGCACGGTCTTGCAGACTGTCCGTGCATTTGGGGACGTGACGTAACTCAAGATTGTCTCATTTATACGAGGGCTGATTGATACGTTCGTGGCCTGTGGTAGAAGCAGATGAATTGTACAGCTCTCGTTACATACACGTGCAGGTCAACTCTTTGAGTGATTATGCAGAATGTTTGTAGTTAATAATTCATCTCCTATCATTAATGGGATTCCTAGCACACAAAAAGTAAAGATCAAATGATGTATTGATCTTACACAAGGAAATCAGTAAACACTAGCTGTTGGGGAAGAACGCTCGTTGTGTTTGATCATTGCCATTGCATCAGACTGTGGTTGCACTCCGAGCAGAGCGGGGAAAGGGAGTGTTTATTGCACAGAGTTAGACATCCGTAAAAGGAATTTGTTGAAATTACACCAAAAAAAATTATGATTTATGCGCTCAAATCTAAATCTGATCACTGTCCAGTTGATCAGCAGATGAAAATAAAAAAATATGTTCAGTGGCTGGACGAAATGGTGACAACCGAATAATCTAATAATATATTTAGTTCGACACCAACTGTGCAAAAACTGTGCTTGCCTGATGTTTTGTCTGACGAAGAAATCTGTTTTATTGTAACCTGTTAATGAAACCCTCTCCAGGTTTGAACACATTTCTGTCAAATGGCCAGATGAATAAACATGTCCTCTCTGCTGTTTCTACATTTCTAAGCTTTAAGAGAAGCTCATTGGAAACCACAGCAGAGATAAATAACAGTCAAGAAGAGACGTGCTTCTTAGTTCTCGTTCGCCTTTTGAAGTCTTACAAATAAGCCATGTTATTATTCAGGGGGAAAGGAAAATAACACCCGTTTCCAAAGTTTTGCAAATAATATATGAAGGTGGATACTGTTCAAAAACACGAAACATTCCAAGAAGGCACACAAAGGGGGAAAAAGGCATAGTAAAATAATCTGAACAAACGATTAGGAGCACTGGTGGCTGCTGGTTTTTGTGAGAGCTTCAATCGAGGGCAAATTGTACAAACGTAGAGCATCACCAATAAATACAAAGTCACTTCATAAGAAGGTGATGATGCCCCTGGATTGAAGCGTTTTCTAACATATCGACTGTTTACATCCAGCGGAAAAGCATCAGCTGCCGTACAGTGGTAATGTCTATATGACTGCGGCCTGTCCTCTTGTGTGGGATACGGGTACGGGTATAGACAGTAAGAGGACCATTTTTCCTTGTTTCTTTCTGATTTAACAGCATGAGGATTTGCAGCAAAGTGAGACAGAGTGCACATGTCGAATATTATTAAGTTCCTACTATATCAGGATGACATGAGAAATACTAATCAGCCACTTGTGAAAGCACAAGTGCAAAGACTGCGTGCGAAGAGTACTTATCGACCACTCAGTGATATGATCTACATTGTGCCGGACGGAACCCTGCTGCCGACAGTTAATTCCATCATTCTTTGTCTCTCATTCTGCCTTTCTCTCTCTCACCTCCTGCCTTCCTCTCCTCCGCATGTCTGACGTTCTTGCCTCGTCGCTACTCCCGGCTACCAAGATAACTCCTTCTTCGAGAAAAGCTGATAGACTTTCTCTCTTATAAAATTGACATATCCTGAGCTAATGCCGCTGTTTCAGAACCGCTGTTTGCATTTCTCATTTTACACACATCACGAAAGTATCAAATGTGATTTTTGACTAATTTACCTCATTCCTTTCACGGGATTTTAAAAATAAATACATACATTTGTTTATTACTTAAGGACCATTTTTCTACTTTATATTCAGTTAAGTCGACCGAAATATTTTTAGTTATTTTTTAATTAATTTGGTAATTCCGGTATATGTAATAGACCTATAGAAGCTACCCGGTAAACCAAGGGTTAACTCTTTCTGTCATTTCATGGAAAATAAATAACATCTTTTCAAGTTATACGGTTGACGTCACCGGAGGCTTTCTCTCTCTTATTAATAAGAGTCCCTTTCTCTCAGTTCCCCACTTTCAATGGGAGCAGCCTCTCCTGCCACGGACAGAGATCCGGAGCTGCACAAAGAGGGAAAGTAACGACAGACTAGCTAGTTATGTCATGGATCAGAATTCTGGAAGGACAGCTTGGAATATAACAGGAAATGGGAAAAATATCTTCTGGATGGTTCCATATATTTTTGCAGATGATGAAGGGATAACGGCAGATGTTCGAGTCACGAATGAATATATGAATCGCCATTCAAGTGATTTTCTACCCAGTCCTCGCTTTCATTGCTCTTCCCGGTGAGTCCCTTCTAAAGAAAATTTATAAAACAACAGTTAACCACACATTTTCCTTCTGACGTGTATCTCTCTTAATAATAATTAATGCTGCTGGCACGCATCCCAATTGATAATTAAGCAAATCTTTGCTGCCTGCGCTTTGATAACTTACTGAATCCAGGACTCCTGTCTAAGGAAATACGTGCTGACAGTTGTGATGATCCAGAGCAGGTTTACCACAACAGTATATCTTATTATCTGTCTCCTCGTAGGAATGAAACCTCATCGTGAACACTCCTCCTCCATTTCTCCCTGGTCGTTTGAACCAACATCGGTCGGAATACTAACTGAATAAATTCGTTTATAACTTTCCAGCTTTCATGTCAGCCTGCGTTTCCACTGAAGCAAAGGAAGCATTCTCTCCGCGAATGTAATCACGAGTTCCCTCTTCAACATCTGGCCATCTTCCTCCCCACTGTGTTCTTAAAACTACATTTTCTATTTGGGATCCTAAACATTATAAAATGCGAAGATCATTACTGTATACTTTCACACCAGTTGCATTTGACGGTTTTTAAAGCCCAAGTAACAGATGATAGACCACTGGAATTTCTTGAAATATTGACGATGACGTATTGTTATGGTGACAAATCAACTTCATTGTTGCGGAGAAAGTAAAGCGTAACTGAGACTGTAACAAATACAACACGAATATAAGGACAAACATACAAGAGAGACGGGGAGACTCGCGGAATAATTTGAAGGAAATGTTCAGTCCCAAAAGGTCAGGACACTGGAAGTTAGGTGCAATAAATGGGTTTTGGGTTGCTACTCCATTTGCCAATGCCTGTGCCCTGGGTGACGCGCAGTGACGGGAAGCTGCTTTTTATCTAATGGGACACTTAGTTCACGACAGTTGAGATGCCGCAGATTTAATGCGCCATTCAGTGCTTTTGCCTCAAGAAGAACAAAATCCACCAATCGCCAGTCCTGGTTATCTGAAATCTCCGCTCTCTGTTTCTTCACTGATCGTCGGTCCAACAGACGGCATTGAGTGCACACAGATTTGCAAAACTGTTTAATTTTAATTGAATGGTAGTCGCGACGATTGTATTATTCTGTCAGGTACGTACTGTTCTGGCATTGTCACTTACTGAAAAGTGGATTAGTTTATATGCTTGTTTGAAGAAAACGCTTCCTGATGTGTTTACCCTGATTGATTCCTTTCTTCGCAGTGAACACGGTGACCATATTCATCCTGTCTCGGGGAAAGTGCGGCCTCTCCAGAGTTGCCACTTGCTACCTGGTTGCCATGGCAGCGGCGGATCTTCTGGTTCTTATCATGGACCTGATATTGAGCAAAATTCCACTTATGTACATGCCATTCGACGTTTTCTTCCGATCAATGAATAAGGGGTGTAATATCCACTCTGTTCTCCTTTACACTGCAACCGACTGCTCGGTCTGGTTCACCGTCACGTTCACCTTTGATCGGTTTATCGCCATTTGTTGCCAGAAGCTGAAATCAAAATATTGCAGAGAGAAAACCGCGGCCGTAGTTTTCGGGACAGTGAGTGCCATTGGTTTTTTAAAGAATATTTACTGGTATTTTAGGCTCTCAGGGTACTACACGTGGATAGCTGTTCCATTTATTTGTAGGGTAAGAGGGCATTATTTGAATATCGCGACACCAATTGAACTATTTTATTACTTCCTTACCCCTGTATTCCCATTTGTCCTGGTTCTGCTGACGAACGGCCTCACCGTCAGGCATATCTTAGTCATCAGCAGAGCTCGCAGGAGACTCAGGGTTACCGGCAACAGACCGAGTTCCAGAGACCCGGAGATGGAGAAACGCAGGAAATCCCTGGTTTTATTACTGATCGTCTCGGGCAATTTCATCGTGCTGTGGGCACCTTTCACTGTGTACTCTGTGTGGCATCGGCTATATGCTTTTGCCACATATGTGCGTCCACCTGATTCGCTGCGAGAGCTGGGAGTCATTCTACAGCTCCTGAGCTGTTGTACAAACACTGCCCTTTACGCCATTACACAGACCAAGTTCAGGGAACAGTTGAAAAATGTAGTGAAATCTCCACTCGGTCCGATGTTTGTGAAGAACTCGTGACATTGCGGCGTCACCCGACCTGAAACCACTGAAGTTTTATCCACTGTGGTCAGTTTTTGCCCATTTGGGCCCTGCGATAACCTTGTTCCACTCACACGTCCCAAACGGTTATTACATGAAAGTGTCCATTATACAGCTGCAGTGCTCGTCCCTC
Source organism: Hypanus sabinus (assembly GCF_030144855.1). NCBI lineage: Eukaryota > Metazoa > Chordata > Chondrichthyes > Myliobatiformes > Dasyatidae > Hypanus > Hypanus sabinus. Next base: position 468,454 of record NW_026781186.1, on the reverse strand, counting down.
ATTCGCCGGCCTATCTTCTCATCTCTTCGCGTACAGCCCCTACAGTCACGACTGAATTGGTGCTGCCAGTCCACTGACGACTGAATTGTGCTGCTTCCTGCACTCACGCTGAGCCCGTCAATTTTATCTACAGATTGCCACACCGTGCTCAGATCAACTTGGTCCCATTCTGGCACCACTCTTGTCTCTCTGACCCCGACACCATAGATATATTAGAATTCAGAATTCTATAGCTATCCCTTTATTGGGCTACACTCCCCTAAATCAAAGAGCGTTCCCGAATCGGCGTGCATCTCTACATTGGTAGGCACGGCACTAAATCTGCGCAAAGCTGAAATAGGTGCACATCACAAACACGCTGACACCCCATAATAGATCATTCCAGAGCAGGAATCATTTCAAAATATTTCCAAAATGGGGACATTTCGAGATTAATGATCCGTACGCAACCCAAAACTGTAGGTAACTCCAAATCTGTGCACAGCCAGTTATTTGATAACAGGCTTTATATCTGCGCACATCGCCAAATCCGCGAGTACCCCCTTGGCAGAGTGCACGCCTAAATCTGCACGCATGCTGAAATCCATGTGCAGCCCCCAAAACTCTGTGCATCCCATATATGCCGACTTTACCTTAACACTGTGCAATCCCCAGTTGAGTGCGGATCCCAAACAAGCTGCCACCTCCGAACATGATCTGAACGGTATCCGGGAGGAAGAATCATTTGAAACCGTTCACACACTGTCTGCCTCCACCATAAAGTAACAGGAATACTGTTGAAACGTCAAAGTGCAATGATTCTGAAAATATCTATAAATTAAACAACATTCATATACGTCACACTGCTAATCCGCAGGCACCACATCTCTGTGAGAAACAGTTCACAAAATAGCTGTGTCCGCTTTCAAATGACTTGAAGAAGAAGAAGAAGAAAGCCCTTAACTCCGAGTGCAGTCATCACGACGCCGTCATGACGGTGTTTTCTTTTAGCAGGCTTTCTTGTTTTTACGAGGCCGCGTTGCGAGCTCGATGCTGAACCCAGCACGGATGGGAGCCGGGTGGATTCGAACTGAAGAGCCATCGCTCCCAAGTCCGGCGCTGATACCACTCCGCCCCGACATTGGGAAATCCCCAAATCCGTGAGTACTGAAACTTGCCGTGCAAATCTCCAAATCTTTGTTCACCTTGAAAACCGAGTGCGAACCTTACAGAACAATTGCTTATCCCGGAGCGAGAATCATTTTAATCCTATTTCTTTCACGAGAAGGCTTAATCCGCATTGAAAATAGCAAGAGCAAAGTTCACTGTTAAATTATTAAAGTATCTGTAAACGAAGCAACCTTGATATTTGTCATTACCCCAAATCCAGCAACACCCACAAGTACTTCTGGACACCCATATCACAGCGCACTTTGAACCCGAAAACACCCTCCAGATAAACAATAACTTATCCGAGAGGAGGAATAATTTCAGATAATTCACGAAGTAGCAATCACCAAATTAAAAATCAGAGTAAAAGAAGAGTAGAAAATTAAATCAGTATTCATTAATGAAGTGCTTATCATGATACAACCTTGACATTCCTCACCACTGACACGTCCAAATCCGTGAGCACCCTCAGACCGTGTGCACCACCAATCCAGCTGGCACCCATGTATGCACATTTGATTTTCAAAGATGAATCCTTTTTAAAAGTTCACAAAATAACAGCATTCGCCTAATAATAATTAGTGAGAACAAAGTTCAATGCTTAAAGTGCGTTTATTAAAGACCTTAAAAATTGAACTACTTTGAGATGTGACACAACCCGAAATCGACAGCCACGCAGAAATCCATGGACACGCAAAAGCACCGAAACAAGCCTAAACCTGCGCACACGCTCAAATCCGAACACACTACCCAACCTGCGCACAAGCTCAAATCTAAACACTCTACCAAACCTGCGCACACGCTCAAATCCGAACACACTACTCAACCTGCGCACAAGCACACATCTGAGCACACTACCAAACCTGCGCACATGCTCACATCCGAACGTACAACCAAACCTGCGCACATGCTCAAATCCGAACACACTACCCAACCTGCGCACAAGCACACATCCGAACACACTACCAAACCTGCGCACATGCTCACATCCGAACGTACAACCAAACCTGCACACATGCTCAAATCTAAACACACTATCAAACCAGCGCACACTCTCTAATCCGATCACACTACCCTACCTGCGCACATTCTCATATTCGAACGCACAACCAAACCTGCGCACATGCTCAAATCCGAACACACTACCCAACCTGCGCCCATGCTCAAATCCGAACACACTGCCCAACCTGCGCAGACTCTCAAATCCGAACACACTACACAACCTACGCACATGCTCAAATAGGAACACACTACTCAACCTGTGCACATGCTGAAATCCGAACACACCACCAAACCGGCGCACACTATCAAATCCGATCATACTACCCCAAATGCGCACATGCTCACATCCGAACGCACAACCAAACCTGCACACATGCTGAAATCCGAACACACCACCAAACCGGCGCACACTCTCAAATCCGATCATACTACCCCAAATGCGCACATGCTCACATCCGAACGCACAACCAAACCTGCGCACATGCTCAAATCCGGACACACTACCCAACCTGCGCACATGATGAAATCCGAACACACTACCAAACCCGCGCACACTACCATAGCCGAAGACACTACACAACCTGCGCACAAGCTCAGATCCGAACACACTACGAAACCTGCGCACATGCTCACATCCGAACGCACAACCCAACCTGCGGCCATGCTCAAATCCGAACACATTATACAACCTACGCACATGCTCAAATCTGAACACACTACCAAACCTGCGCACATGCTCAAATCCGAACACACTACCAAACCTGCGCACATGCTCAAATCCGAACACACTATCCAACCTGCGCTCATGCACAAATCCGAACACACTATACAACCTACGCACATGCTCAAATCCGAACACACTATCCAACCTGCGCACATGCTCAAATCCGAACACACTACCAAACATGCGCACATGCTCAAATCCGAACACACTACCAATTCCGTGTGCGGCACCAAATCCCTTTCGCGCACATACCAGGCGACACTCTCATCAATCTGCGCGCATCACCAAATCCGTATGCATCCTTAAATCTGCTGACACAACCACATGAACATTAGATTATCCCAGAGCAAGAACCATTTCCAGCAGTTCCCAAAATCGACTTTAAATAATCAAGAAAGAACAAAGTACAAGATTGAACGTGCGTTTATTAATAAATTATCGCAAAACATCAACCGACACGTCAAATTCCCATTCTATAGGAGTAGGCCGTTGGCGAGAGTACAAGAGTTAGCCTTTGTCTCAAAGGGGCATTCGTCTCTGAGGACGCGTCGGCTCTGTGTAAAGCGTCTGTTAAGGTTT